>NC_134537.1:58259256-58561549 GCF_050624435.1 Tenrec ecaudatus | reverse complement strand
GAGAAAATGTTCTCAATTATTATCCATAAGAGAAATGCAAATCAAAACAACTATGATACCACCTAACACCCTCATGATAGCCCAATTCAAAAAATCAGAAAGTAACAAATGTTGGAGGGGCTGTGGGGAGACAGGAACTCTCATCCACTGCTGGTGAACCTGTAGGTATGTACAGCCATTATGGAAATCGATTTGGTGATTTCTAAAACAGATGAAAATTGAGCTACCATACGCCCCAGAAATCCCCCTACTAGGCATATACAAGAAACAAACATCTGTACTCGAACAGAAAACTGTGCTCCAATGTCCATTGTGGTGCAGTGCACAATCACAAGGAGTTGGAAACAACCCAAATTTACATCAACGAATGAATGGATTAAAAACGGGTACATACATACAATGGAGCACTACACATCCCTAAAAAACAGTGAAGGCATGAAACACATTTCCACATAGGAAGAACTGGAGGAATTATGCTAAGGGAAATAAGCCAAGCACAAAAGGGGAAGTACAACATGAGTCCACTGAGCTAAGCCTAAAAATGCAAAAAGGCATAGGGGATAAGTTACTATATACATGCATTCCTTGGATGAGGTCCAGGTACTATGGCATGGGCCAGATCCAATCCAGGTATATGTTAGGCAGACAAGTGCAGGGATGGGAATGTCCGTTAACGCATTCCCAGAGAGTCAAGCACGGGAACAAAGAGCGGCACACTGCACATGCTCAGAGGCTCAGGTTTCCTACCAGTGGGCATGGGTGGGTGTTAAACCTGGACCGGCCCACCTGGGCCAGGTGAACTCAATTCAGCCAATGGAGTCGATCAGGGGTCGCCCACCACACCTCCCCATAGATTCCCGGTGGATTCCTAGTAAAGGCAGGAGCCAAGAGTCGGGAGGGGGAGAACTTGGAGAGATCTAACATAGAGTCGCAGGGAAAAGGAGATCTTTGCGTGATGCTGAGCAGTCTCTGCCAGGCTGCATGGACGGGAGGAATCCTATGGGTGCTGTGTAAAACCTGAGGCTTCTTCTAACTCATAAAACTCACTTGGATCATGAACCAGGCTTCGGCGTGAATTCTTTCTCGCGCACAGCCAAGGGCGGAGGTACAACTCTATCTCCAGAGAGATCTAACAGTAGACAAATGGCAGCCAACTAAAAGGAAGGTGGAAAGGGGAAAAAAAAAAAGACATGGGTGGATGGGGGGATATAAATGCACTAACCCACTCAAGGGGAGGGTATTGTTTATATCTCCACAGAGAAGGAAAGAGGGACGAGACCTCAACGTGGTGCACCAAGACGTGAATACAACATAAAGCAGTGAACCTATAGAAAGTTCTGCAAGGCCAACCCCAATCCCAGCTATGTGGACAGCCTCCACCCTCCACCCTGTCCCCCAAAGAATTCACTACAGAGAAGAGCACTGAAGCTATAGCTTGGGGAGAAGGGCATGTCTGAGCAGAGCACACAGGAGCAAACAAAGAGGGAAGGAGAGAGTGGAACACAACCTGACCCACCAAGCCCTGAGAATAACATTCCTCCTCAGATCAGCCAATGCACAGAGAGGACCATAGGGACAGCCCCACCACGGGGCAGGACATCCCTCACTGACCCATAGCGCTAAGAGGGACAAAACACTAGAGACACAGTATGGGAATTGTGCTTGATTTGACTCCACCACACCGGAGTGTGTGCAACAGAGCAGCAAGGAGAGCAAAGCAATGAAGTCCCCAAGGAATCCCAATGTGGACTTTGTTGCTTTTCAGCTAGATGGCTGCTTTTTTATCCTTAAGCGTTTAAGACTTCAGATGCTATATCTTTTGATAGCTGGACACCATCAACTTTCTTCACCACATTTGTTGATGCACACATTTTGTCTTCAGCAGTCATGTCTTGAAGGTGAGCATCACAGAATGCTGGGTTATTAATACACAGTGTTCTGGCATTGAGGGACTACTTGAGTAGAGGCCCAATATCTGCTGCCTTAATACTTCACTTATAAATATATGTACATAAATCTATTTCCCCACCATTGTAGTACATAAATCTACTTACATATGTACATGCCTGTATTTAGTCCTACATAAATGTTCTTTGCCTTCTAGTTTTTTCCTCTATTTCCTTTTTACTTTCTTGTTCCACTATCACGTTCAGCTTTCATTCGTGTTTCAGTAATTCCTCTTGTCTACATTGCTCTTGATCAAGCCCCACCAAGCATCTTACAACCTGTCAGGAGAGCCAGCTCCTAACAAATCATCTTCGGTCCAATAGGCGTAATTGTACAGCGGTAAGTAAAGATTATAGTAAAGTCATGGAAAGCACAAGAGATAGAAGAGAGATAGAAATAATGGAGTCAGACACATTTCATGGTAGCATGCTCACCTCAGCTCCTCTTGGTGGTACAGGGCAGGAGAGAGAGTGATTTATTACTTACCAATGCTTATGTCTCTTTTGGGGATGAGCAACCCCCCTAATTACAGGTAAAGACAGTCACAGGAGGGGTTGTGTATGATATTTGAATATTAGATCAAAAAAAATTCGGGGGAAAAAAGAAGAATCCAAACTTGACCCATGGTTACAATGAGTGAAGCAAGAAGAGTGCATGCTTAAGGACATGAGTTATGGGAATGGTGGTGGAATGATTTGGAAAATTGTATCAATAATGATTTACAACATCAATGGCACTGAATTATACATGTAGAAGTTGTTAAACTGTCATGTATATTTTTGCCAAAATTAGAAAAATAATAATTACATGAAACAATGAATATAAGAAGAAAACGTTCTAAAATTGACTGTGGTAATAATTGTGCAAATCCTCTTGATACGACTGAACTATTGAATTGTATGATGTGTGAATGAAGTACCAATAGAACTGTTTTAAAAAAAATGATCTACAGTTTGGGAACATATCGTATAAGGTCACTATGAGTAGGTATCACTTCATTAACATGGAGATTATTTGGTTGGTGTTGTTTGTTTGTTTGGTATAAGCATCTCAAAATAAAGGCCTGGTAAACAATGTCTGAAAAACTGCTGATTAAACATACTACAGGGCACAGTTCTTCTCTGATACACTTGAATTTATCACAAGTTAAAATAAACTCCATGGAAATTACCCCTTGCACTTAAGATGAAGCAATAGGCTAGAGGGTAGACAAGTGTTAACTTGGGTGAATGGGAGACAGTAATTGACATGAAGAAGAAATCAAAGGTGGGGGGAGGGGGGGTTAGGTAATCTATTGGGGGGTTGGGTAAATAGTGTAAGTTGTTGAACATGAACTGATGATGTGAAATGTAAACTCCCACCTAATTCTCAACAAAAATGTTTCAACAGTTTTATTAGCATATAATTCACATATCACATAATTCAGTAGTTCAATCACATCAAGGAAGAGTTGTACAATCATCACTACAATCAGTTTTAGAACATTTTACAAAACCATTTAAAAAACAACCAGCTTATGATGATCCTTTGAAAAGAATAAAGAGTTATGTGTACTCTATTGTGAAAATGACAAGGCCATATCTGACATCCAGCTTCACAGGGAGAAGAATCCAGTTCATGAGATCAAGGTCTATTGTCACAAGGCAGAAATTATACATACCTCCACTTTCAGTCATTCTTTATCCTATTCTGACACCAATCATTCTTCAAGCAACACTCTACTTTTCCGCTGGGCATGATAATTCATTGCAGTAGCCACACAGAATTCAGACAATACTCAAAATTATGTAGATTTATTAGAGAACTACAGCCAGAATGCTTCTTATACACAAGGATCATGAGAGCTCATCTCACAGTCTTTGGACATGTTATCAGGAGAGATCAGTCCCTGGAGAAGGACATCCTGCTTAGCAAAGAAAACCCTCTGTGAGATAGAAAGACGTGCTAACTGCAACAAAGGGATCAAACACAATAACTAGACTAGCACAGGATAGGGCAATATTTTATTCTGTTGTACACAGGATAGGGCAATATTTTATTCTCTTGTACACAGGATAGGGCAATATTTTATTCTGTTGTAGCCATCAGTCAGGACAGACTCCATGGCACCTAACAACAACATGAATTAAAAACGCAATTTCTAATATCACAGTTATAACCTATTGTAAGCCTCTGGATATAGGCACCCAAAAAAGTTGTTCTACTAATTGCCCACCAATTTTCCTCATAAACTCCAGCAGGTATATATTTGGGTCTCGTGAGGCCTCTGATAATAATCTGTATACTATTACTTTTAGCTCCTTGTGTGTTTAAAATGTTTGCAGGAACAAATGAAAGATATCTCATCTCCAACCAGCTCTTGCTTCACCCCTACAATCAATCCACTGCCGACTGGCCCAGGCCCCGAACCTCTTGACTCTTAATGCCTCCCCTCATCCCCCTACCTCGGCAGGAAGTAGTTAAGACAAACAATGAGGCTTATTGCAACTAAGGGTTTGGAATGTTAGGACTGGATCCAGACCAGGCAGCTCCACCTCCTCAGCCTCTCAGAAAGATGGATGACCTGCTGGACTATGGAGCCCCTAGCCCCAGCATTTCAAGGAGCTTATCTGTCCAGGCCAGACCTGTGCAGCCCCTCCCAGGCCTGTGCAGTCCCTTCCCCCAGCACTCCAGGAAACAAGTTTGTTGAAACAAGATGTTTTCTCACGGACTACCTCGGCTGCAGCTGCAGTGCAATCCCTTCCTCTTACAGCACATACAGCCTTGGCTCGGGCCATATATACGCCCCACCACCTCACAGCCAGGTGCAACATCCCTAACCTAGGGCCATATATACGCCCCACCACCTCACAGCCAGGCGCAACATCCCTAACCTAACTCGTTAGGTTGTAGAATCCACCCAGAGCTCCTCCTTTAACAAAGCTGACTTTTACTTTTCATCCCTGCTGAGCCCTGTCTCCTTTCTGCAGCTCCGTCTCAACCTCTCAGTATATTGTGATTTTTTTAAATCATCCCACTTGCTATTTGTGACAGGTGTCACAGCCTAAGGAGCCATGCTGGTGGAAGGGTTAAAGCACTACTATGCTAACTTAGAGATTGCTGGTTCAAACTTAACAGCTTCACAGAGAATGATGTGAAAGTCTGTTTCTGTAAGTGTTTACAAGCTTGGCAACCATGAGGGCCAATTCACAGGGCTTTGAAACTTTTTCTGCTCTTGACCTCTTTACACCTGAGAAATTTACAACATGCTGCCAGAAATACCTTGAATTCATTAAGCATGTGAGTTTGAATTAACTTTCCGTCACTGCATGTTCAGAAACACTGTTCCCAAATTTTTCAAGCCCCTCGCATTCAGCTAAGAATTCCCAAATAGGTTCTCAACGCACAGTTTAAGTTTTATGTAAGGTCACTACAAATTGGAATCAACTCAATGGAAATTTGTTTAATGGGGGCCATCATCAAAATTTCTCCAAATATCTTTCATGATTTCTCATATTCTTTCAGGAGTTTTTAACCTCACAGGTTAATTTCCTTGTCCAGAGTTTCATAAAATTGTATGCAAATGCTTACATTCTTTTGCTATATTGTTTCTTAATATACTAACTAGTTTTCTCTAACTTATTAATGGGAAACATATAACATGCATTAATAAAACACTGATTTGCAGTTCTACATACTTTTTAATCTTCAATTTCTATGTCAAGCTCTATATCATCGATCACCCAATCTCAAGCATGCCCACTGTTACTAATGCCCATGTCAGGTTATTAGGGAATGGTTGCATAGAACTTGGAGAAGACACTTAGAAAAAAATAATTGTATACGTTGGTGAGCCTCAAAGGTCTTCCTTAATAGAAGAAAATAGATTCAGAGAAATAATGCAACTTTCTTTAACTGAAGCAACTTCCACTGTCAGTAGACATGGGTTTTAAGGTCTTCAATCATGAAGAGTCTGTGGGAGGCCAAACAGTTATGCTTGATTGCTAAGCTAAGATTGATGAGTCAAAGCTACCCAACAGTACCACTGAGACGCAAAGCCTTGCACTCGGTTTCCATTGAGATCACTTTGTAACACATGGGACATCATGAACTGGAATAGCTTCAATGGCAGCTAACAGCAATAATAATACTGGAATTTAGATCCGAATAAAAGAAAGATTATTTTGGCTGCAAGAACATATGCATGCATGTACACACATTAACACATGCCAAACATACACCCCACACTGACACACCCACAAATACTCATTATCTTTGAGTTGATGCCAATTTCTAGGGACTACATAGGAATAGTAAAACTGTCCCATTGGGTTTCCAAGGCTATAATCTTTATAGAAGCACACTGCCACATTTTTCGTCTGAAGAACATCTAATGGATTCAAACCACCCATTGATCTAGGAGCCAGTAGTGGAGTGTCTGACCACTGTACTGCCAAGGTTTTTTACGCATGCGCAAACACACACATATCCACCTAGACATCAAACAAGGAACTAAAGAGGTTACCTGCCAAACCCAGTGTTATGTGGCTGGACGTTCCACTGATTCCTTTTATTTCACAGAGATGAGGTAAGGTGATTGTTTGTAAGGGAGAATGGCTCTAAAAAATTAAATAATAGCCCTTGGCAGGAAAATCCATGTTTGTTCACTTATTGGGTGTATTTTTGCTTAAATAACTTTTTTATTCCATTGTGTTTGGCATGGTTGGGATATTATTGTTTCATATTTATTTTAAATGTAGCCATAGACAAATATTATTATTGTCCAATCTCTATTTCCAATTTGTGGAATGCATCATTTCTAGAGCGTATCAGGAGCACATTCAAAATGATCATCCCTGAAGTGTCCTCTCCCCCCACCTGCGCGGTGAATTTAAAAGTGGTAAAAGGGGAACTGGTTACATTCATTGGCCTAAGAATGCCACAGTGAGGAAGGGTCCAATAAAACGTAGGTAGGACCAACTGCCGTAGGTTATAAGTAACAAATGTTTTTATATAACAGTAAACATCAGAGTGCTCTAATATTTATACATCCGTCTGCTAACCACAAGGTCAGTAGCTTAAAACCACTAGCTGCTCCAAGAGAAAAAGATGGGGTTTTCGGCTCCCATGAAAATTTACAAACTCAGAAACCCACAGGGCAGTCCTACGGGTTTGCTATGAGTAAGAATGTACTTGATGCCAGTGGAAAAATGTTGTCAAATACGGTAAATAAGCCTTTCATGTTCCTATTAACTCACCAATCAACCTCAACAAAATACGGGGGGGGGGGGGGGGAAAGCCTTGCAGGTATTAATTTAAATCAGCTGAAAGACAGACATTCTTGATGAAATCCAAATGTAAGTAAGATAAAGTAAGAAGTACGATTGCTGGTCAGTGATCACACATAAGAGGGGTTTTTTTAGTCGATAGTACAAACAGCTAAGCTTTAGGCTACCAAGTAAAAGGCTGGTGGTTAGAACTAAATCAGAGTTGCCTCAGAATAAAAATCAGGGGATCTGCTTCGGAAAGATTCGCTATTAAAACTCTAATTGACACACATGGAAGCACCATCAGGCAGAATCAGCCCAGCTCCAACTCGTTTGTTTGTTTTTCATTCAAGATCTATAAAGCCTTGGTTGGTGTAAATGGTGAAGTGTTCAATTACTGACCATCAGACCTGAAGTTTGAACACGCCCAGAGGTGATTTTGAAAAAATGTCTGACACTATTTTCAAAAGACCATGAAAACCTTACGAAGCACAGTTCTGCTTTGCAGCAACTAGAGGTGTTCATGACAAAACTCAAAAGCACAAACAAGAATGTTTCTACCAGTAGAATAGATGCTACCACAGCAGGAGCTTTGTCTTGCTCTCTTCAAGCATGTAAAGTGTTCTCAGTCAATGTGCTTGGATGAAAGCCTGAGTGAATGAGACACGGCTGCTCAAAAGTAGAGGTCATCTCAAGCTCCTCGGCCCTCCAGAGGTACCTTCAGTGTCAGAGTGAGGAAACGGCTGGCAATAAAGAAATGTGTTCACTTGTATGTTGACACAACTTTATCTCATTGCAAGAATTAATTTCATTCTGAAGACTTTATGCTTAAACTGTTTGTGTACATAAATGTATAGGTCTCTAGTGGAAATTAGGAATAGGGATACAATGATCTTTTTTTCTTTTTCAAGAGCCTCTTTTAGGCACTGATGTTACTTGGAAACAGTGTCTTTGAGGTTGCTATGGAGATTAAGGGAGTGGGGAGTGAGAGAATTGAATGCTTTCTTTAGCCTGGTACCTAGAGCACAGTGACCAAATTGGAGAAATAGGGCTGGCCCAGCCTCCCAATAAAATACTTTAAAATCCACTGAGGATGGAAGGAGCTGAGCTGCCATTTTAGTATTAGCACAGAGCCACCAAAATAACAGCTTAAGATTCCAACAACTTCTAGAGCTCCTGAGTTTCATTTAACTTGTCAGTTGCTAAGAAGCTTGTCAGCTAAAACTAAGCAAGTTTTTATTTTTACATCATGTAGATTAAGCACTCGGGTAAAGGATCACACTTCAGAAATCTGCCCTACATGATGACAGCAGCAAGCCTGAATGAGACAGCACCAAGTGGTACATTTCCTGAGACTCTTGAGAGGGCTATGTTAGACTAAGTATTTCTGAGGGCTTCGGCTAGACAATTTCTGTGTATTCATTGAGTATTTTTGGCCTGGATACAAGTGTTCTTAAAGTAGATGTGAGCATAGCTCTGTTTTTTATAACATGCTTCCCAGGCAGATGTAATTGAATCCATATCCTAAATCTTCACAATAGAGCCACTCTCTTAGCCTAACAGGTACAGAAAAACACAGTGGGTGCAGCAAGGAAAAGAAAGGTTAAGGAAGGTTAAGGAAGATTAGCTAATGCAAGTAGGCATTGGTGGCTCAGTGAAGTTCTCATCTTCCACATGGAAAACCTGGATTCCACACACCTAATGAACCCCCTGCACGGCCACCACCCATCTCTTAGTGGTGGTTTGCATGAGCTATGATCAGGTTTCAGCAGACCTTCCAGCCTAAGATGGACATGGAAGAAAAGCATGAAGCTCTACTTTTGAAAACCAGCCAATGAAGACGTATGGATCACACAAATTGAATCTACAATATTTGGATCCACAAACTATGGAGATGACACAGGATTGGCAGTATTGTTTTTCTGTTTTGTCCTGTTGTGCCATGAGTGAGACAATGACTCAATGGTAGTTAACAACAACAACAACAACAACGTGTTGCCGAAATTTCTTTTTCAAAAGTGTTTAGAGTCTGATAAATTATAGGAACTAATTCTTATAATGATTTAAGAAAATCAATTCTTTATGTGCCTTAGCATCTGCTGTTAAGATTTTGGTCACCTGACATTTGCCATAGATATCTTACATAATAAGCTTATCTTTTAAATCATTACTAAAATATATTATATCGAAAAATTGATATGGCTTATTGCAAAACTTATGATAACTGCAAAATTTGCTTCCCAGGTGCATATGGCAAGTCAAAGTGCAAATGTTAAAATTAAAATGCAACAACCTTACATTTCTCATGGGAACTGAAGTAGTACACATTTGTGGGAGTCGTGATTGCCTCCGTTTGAGAGTGTCTACATTTAACTTAATTCCAAAGAACTTATTTGTCATACTGGCATAGATATCCTTAAGAACGTTCATGAATGTGGTTGTAAAATCGTGTTTGAAGTTACTTGCAAAATTAAATTCGTACTCCAGGACAAGATAAGAGCCCTGTCATTCCCCAAACATCGTTAATGTTGTCCTATTGGTAGTTTCATCACAAGTTAATGAGGTAAATTTCCCAAGACTCACAACATATTTGTTTCTTCCTAAGGTCTAAAAAGTAGTTGTATTTATTTTTATTATTGTTTATCAGTCAAACAATTTTAATTACAGAGAGAGAGAAATTAATGCTTGCAGACATTCTTATCTTTTGATAGAAAAGTAAAGTCAAGAATTTGTGATATTGATTGCTGGTAGGAAATATCTGACAATTTACTCGAGTCAATAAATATTCATCCAGCATATTCCTCTTATAAACTGTACATTAAGACTTGTAGAAACCTGGTTAGCAGAGGATGCACAGCGGTTCAGATGGGATCTGGAAACACAGGAAATCTAGGACAGATGAACCCCTCAGGACCAACAGTGAGAGTGGCGATACTGGGAAGGAAGGTGGGGGTGTAGAAAGGGGGAACCGATCACAGGGATCTACATATAACCTCCTCTCTGGGGGACAGGCAACAGAAAAGTGGGTGAAGGAGATGCCTAGCAGTGTAAGATAAGATAAAATAATAATTATAAATTATTAAGGGTTCATGAGGGGGGGAAGCGAGGAGGGGGAGGGGGGAAAAGGAAAATGAGCTGATTCCAGGAACCCAAGCGGAAGGCAAATTTTGAGAATGATGAAGGCAACAAATGTGTAAGTGTGCCTTACACAATTGATGCATGTATAGATTGTGGTAAGAGTTGTATGAGCCCCAATAAAATGATTTTTTTTAAAGACTTGCAGAAAGAAAGGTGTATGCAATGAGCAGAAAATATATACAAGAAGTCATCCTATAAATGAGAATATTCTAAAACTCCATGGAAAATGGTGGGCATAATAAGATTCCTAGGGGCCACTGAACATAGAAGAAGGAAACAAGTGATGAACCCTGGAAAGATGTGACTTTGAGTCTTGATTGTGCTTCAGGCATTTTTCTTAACTTCTCTAACTGTGTAATTAGTTTAAAGATTAAAGTATGTAGAACATGTAAAGTGCTTAGCATAGTACCTTACACATGGTAAAGGTACAATATCTGTCTCTCTTACTGCTATCAGGTCCATGCTGACTCACATCAACCCCTGTGAGTTTCCAAGACACTAACTGTTAAGGGGAGTAGAAAGTCCCATCTTTCGCCCAAAGGAACAATACATTTTAGCTATATTATATTACTGTTATTATCATACATATTTACTTTTGCATGTTATAAAATTAAACCTTAAACCTCAGGGCTAGCAATCACTTTTCTTATTTTTGAGTTTCCTTAATCCTCAATCTCTCCTAAAAGGATAAATGCACTGAAACAAATATTCAGGGAAAACTCTAAGCAATTTTATGAAGCTGCTAGAAACCTGGCCTAGAATATTTCACAACAGAGCATAATGTGTGAGAGCTTATATTCAGATATCAAAGCAAGAAAGATAAGGGGAATACAGAGATGAAAAATGATCATGAGACAATTCCATGAGAGAAACAGCAAAATACTACTGGGGAAGCTTAGCATAAAGAAGAGGAACATTTTTGGTCCAGAAATATTAAAATTAGAATGGACTGAAACAATCACCTCCTAAAATTTTTCTTAGTTCACTTTGATTGCCAAATCTCCTTTCCACCCACAGCAGCCTAAGCCTCCACTTCAATACTTAAAATTTTATTCTGTTTTTAAACATTATTCCTAAGAGTAGTTGCAAAAAGTCATCACATGAGGATTGGTAATACAACTTGTAAGGTCAGTTAAATGGAAGTTAAATAGAATTAAGGTAGGCATCATTCATTAGACTATGTGCAGAGAATGCCCAAAAGAAGAGTGATGGATCCTAAACCCACATCAGATGAGGCATGATTAAATGAAAACAGAAGGGTAGAAGAAACCACAATTAATGTTTTTGGATAAGTGATGTACTCTTGTGTGTGAAGGCAGTTTATAAATCTTATGTAAATCAAGAAATATAAAAGAGGACCATAGGAATTATCAGAAAATTAGACTTTTTAGACTAACATATGGAGATAATTTATGATAGTTTAAGTTATCCAACCATTAATTTCTTTTAAAGGGAGAACTCCATTCCACTAAAAGAGGTCCTATAGAAGAAGGAGGATAATCCTAACCTTAGCCTGGGGAAGAAGAACACAAAACAGGAAAAGGATGAGTTAAACAACTTTATAAGAGTCTCTGAAATATCTAAAACCATGAAATGTTCTCTTTCGCGAATCTGTGAGTTGGAATCAAACTAAGAATTTGGGGGGAGGGGGTTGAAAACTTGTTTTTTAAATCTCCTATTCCCATATCTAGGAATCATAATGGCACTATGGATTAAAAGTGTTGGGCTGCTAAATGAGAGATCAGCAGTTTAAAGTCACAGGAAAATTATGTGGCAGCCTGCTTCTATGAAGACTTACAGATCAGCTATCCTGTGAGACCATTCTACTCTGTTCTACAGAGTCACTGGGCATCAGAATCCACTTGAGGGCAGCTTGCTTGGTTTTATTTAGTTATCTGAAAGTCTGCATATAAATGAAAAGCAGAAATAGATTGGTAACAGGACCTTCCTTGGAAAGTCCAGGTGTCATGCTCATAAAGTCTCCTTTATGACACAATGCAAATAAACGGCAACCCAATTCCAACCCATAGCAATCCTATAAAACAGAGTAGAACCACTCCTTGGGTTTTCAAGGTTATAATTCTTTATGAGATCAAAAAACCTATATTCTTTCCCTGTACCACAAAGGTCACTCCAGACCTAGGTTTCCAGACGTGTTTCCCTGGGACACACTGGAACCATCCGGTATATGCAAAGGCACAGTCCTATACTTTATCCTGGGTTACGGGCTGTAAGAAAAGGTTCTCATTTCTAAGAAGGCTCTGAGTAATTCTGTTGTTGTTGTTGTTCCTGAAAGGGGGCGGTGAGGCAATGTATGACCATGGGTTGCTTTCGTAATTGCAAGTTGTTATTAGTTGCCTTCACATAGGCCGTAACTCATGACACCTTCACATATAACATAATGAAGCATTGCCAGGTCCCTAGGCATCTTCATAATTGCTGTTTGTATGTTTGAGGTCACTGTTTTGGCTACTTTATCAAACTCTCTATTGAAGATTCCCTTCATTCCAATGACCTGCAAGTGTACACTGGTAACTGCAAGTTCAGAGGTTCAAATCTACCTCCCAATTCAAGGGATAAAGATGGGAATACTTGCTCCCGATTGGAAAAAACGAACTGCCATTGAGTCAATGCTGATTCACAGGGACCCTCCAGTGCAGGGGAGAACTGTCCCGGTGGGTTTTCCAGACTGTGGATGTGTATGGGATTTGAAAGGCTCCCTCGAGGAAAGGCTGATTGATGGTTTTTGAAATGCTGACCTTCCAGATTGCAGCAAAATGCACAACCACTATACCACCAGGGTTCCTGATAGCCAAACTCAACTGCCATCAAGCCAATCCCAATTAATGGTGACCCTATAGGACAGAGTAGAACTGCCCCCTGTGACTTTCAAAATTGTAATTCCTTTTGGGAGTAGAAAGCCTCATCTTTCTCAACAGGAGCAGCTGGTGGTTTTGAACCACTGACCTTGTGGTTAATAGTCCAACACATAACCACAACAGCATACTATAGGAAGGAATGCTCTACAGCAGGGGTATCAAACAGGGGGAACCCAAGGTATTTTTTGTGGCCCATGATGCTCTGAAATAAAACAAAAGTAGTAGAAATTATTATGAAGAAAATCACACTTAGGGAAGATCGAGGCAATACCGACACACAATTCTCTCGTCAACCCTTTAACTACTGGAGACAAGTATACACGTGGCCCAGTGCCTTTCCTGGGGGCCTGTGCAAATGTATAAATGCACAGACTCAGTTCTGGCGACGTCTGGAAATGATATGTCTGCCACTCTCAGTGTCACATAATGTAAACAGATCCCAATAGCGAAAAGGTCAAAAAGAGCACTCTGGATTGTGCTGTTATGAACCATACCTAACGGCAGCCATTATGATTGTGCATCATGTTTGTCAGCTGTCCAACATGTTGTGTGTTTTATTAGTTCCTTTGTTATAGTTTCCGGTCACAACATGAGAGCTAAGTGAAAACTAGCAGGAGGAAAGCACTAGCAAGTTTCCGGTAAAAAAAGAATAATCTCAGTTTTATAAATACATTAAATAAAATAAATGTTTAAATAAAAGCAATTATATAGTGTTTTCATTATCCTACCCTTATTCCTGAATCCTCACTTCAAAATATAAATGTAACAAAATTTGTGAATGTGATGTGGCCGCGTGAATCTTGCCTGTTGCACCAAATGGCCCGCGTTTTCATTGAGTTCGACACCCCTGACCTAGAATATTGAAAAAATCATGGGCTTCCAGAAGAAACGCCTTACCAGTCTTAAAAGAAAATAACCAGAATGCTCCTTATAAATAAGGATGGTGATACTTTGACTCTCGTAATTTGTGCATGTAAGTTAATAGGAAACACCAATCATTAGAACAGGACTTTGTGGGAGGTTAAATAGAAGAACTGACTGCTCTCATGTCAATTTCAACTAACAGCAATCCTGTAGAGCAGGGGCGTCAAACTCAATTAAAACGCGGGCAATTTGGTACAACAGGCAAGTTTCAAGCGGGTCAAATCACATTTACAAATTTTGTCAAATGTATATTTTGATGTGAGGATTCAGGAATATGGAAAGGATAATTAAAACACTATTGTAAGGTGTTCGAGAGGCGCCGGAGACCAAATCAGTCGAATTTGAGTAAACTGGCTTTATTGGGGAGAAAAACCCAGCCTGGGTGAAGTCCCACAGTCCAGTGCCCGGGCGGAGAGATTTCTTTCCTATACTGCATGGCAGTCACTTAATAGGAATCCAATCTGTTATCAGATAGCTGAGTACACTCATTGTTCTATCCAATTATTTTTTTCTGTCTCTCACCTCAACAATTAAGATATTTGCTCAATAATAGTAAAAATCTCAAATCCATTTCCAGAGTCCCCACTTAGACTAAACCTCCATGGCGCAACACCTGATCATTAAATATAATCTTTTATGGTGTTGAGAAAATTGTCTTCCATGACTTCTTAAGCTATGTTCTCTTATGCTCGCTACAGATTTTTTCATTTCTTTCTGCTCTAGGATTCTGAGATGTAGGTTTGACCTCTTAATAGTGTCCACCGTCATTCTCGGGCTTTCTTTAGATGCTTTCCCCTTTTTTGTTGACTCTCATCATTCGTAGTTGATAGAATTATCTTCGAGCTAACTAATTCCGTTTTCCTTCCCTTACATTCATTACATCATTTATAGCGTTGTCTACTGCAGTTATCTTGCTGTTTTCATTTGGTGTAGTTTCTAGTTCTTCAATACTTCCTATGGTTTATACAAATATTCCCTCGAGGACCTCTTCTTCACAGTAATCCTTTGGATTGGGGTGTTTTTCAGTTGTTTAAGCTTGTTTCTCTTGGTTTCTTTTGGGTACTGTGCTTGATTGCTTCCATAGCATCTGATGCAGAGATTAGTTGATGGGTGGGCTGTAAGGTCATTGATACTGTTAGGTGGTGCAAGAGTGGATTAAGAGAAACCACGTAACAAACAGGGGGGGGGGACAGTGGGAAAAGAGAGAGCAATAAATAAGAGGAAAAGAAGGAAGAAGAGAGAAAGAAAATAAGGGGACATATGAAAGGACCCTGGGCTGCAATCCGGAAATACTGAAAAATGCATTTTAAGAGGGGTAGTATCATTTAATAGGTATCATAAAAACGTATTTCATATGGGAAAGGAGAGAGCGATCAGAAAGAGATAGCAGGTCAGGAAAGAGAAAAGAGTAAGCAAATAGACAATCCTACAACAGCATATGGTGGCATAGTGGTTAAACATTGGGTTGCTAACAAGAAGGTCAGCAGTTCAAAACTACCAGGTGAACCACAAGGTCAGAAGTTCAAAGCCACCAGCTCAACTACAAAGTCAGCAGTTTAAAAATACTAGCCATTCCTTGGGAGAAAGATGAGACCTTCTAATACCATAAATATTTACAGTCTCAGAAATCCACAGGGGTGATTCTACCCTGTCCTAAACAGTCACTATGAGCCAGAATCATCTCAACTGCAGTGAATTTGATATGTACAGAAGAAGTAGATTTAAAGAAAAAAGAAGAAAACAAAAACTAGAAGAAGCAAGGAGAAAGAAGAAAAACAAAAAGCCAGGGAAGTCTTGTGTGGTTTGGGGACACGGGCCCAAGGACATAGTGGACACACGCTGATCCTTGGTAGGGGCATATAGGTAAATGATGGTAGGGGTACACCGGGCAAAGTAGAGACCAAAGGAGAGCCGTTTGGGAAGGGATGTATGTGCCTGTTGTCTGCTCCATGCTGAGTGGACAATGGACCCTCTGCAGCGAGGAACCAGCGCAGTCTGACTGAATGGAGGCAGAGAAAGGGGTGCAAAAGCAGGAAAGGAGACGCCAGTGCTGGGTCAGTGAGTGCCCATGGTATGTGTGAAAGGGGGGAGAACACAGAAGCCTCTCAGACTGATAGTCAGTGGTGAAAGGGAGGCACAGCCAGGGCGGGTGGCTCCTGAAATATAACCTAGACAATACAGACTCCTGAGTTCCTCCCTTCAGTTCCCCTCAAGTTGCTTAGTGTTAAAGTTGGCATATAATGCAAGCAAAGCGATAGGAGTTCTTTTTCTGGGTTTGCTATTACAAATGCTGTCTACCCTCTGACCCTTCTTGTTAGTAGTTCAACTTTCTTTACCTCTATTCTATACTGCAGATTTCCTCTCATCTACTGTACAAAGAAACTATGATATATATTTTCATATAATTTGATTTCAGAATTCTGTCACCTTATGTTGCATATTCTTCCACAATGCATTTTCCCAATAATAAAATCAAGTGGTAGCTTCTAATTTAAGATTGCAATTTACTAGAGATATAAGCAATAAGTCACTTCCAAAAAACAAACAAACAAACAAAAAACTCACGGCCATTAAGTTGATTCTGACTCAGAAATTCTATAGGACAGAGTAGAACAGTCTGGCAAGTTTCCCAGACTGTAACTTTTATCATCTTTCTCCTGTAGAATAGCTAGTGGTTTTGAACTGCTGACCTTGTGGTTGGCAGAACAATGGATAATCACTACTTAGCCTCCATGAACCTCATCTATGAAACAGAAATGGTTAATAATGAGCATATGGGTTTCTTATATATAAATGAGATTCTATAGCAAAAATGCTTTGCAAGCTGGAAAACACAATTTAAATGTCAACTACATATTAAACCTAAAAGATTCAGTCTATAAAAGAGTAATATGGATGGAACTTTATATGATGCTACATCTTTAAACAACTAGGGAAAAGGGTTAGAAAGAAGAAGAGGCGGAGAACAGAAGAAAAGTAAAGAGAAATAAACAGATGAAAGAGGTAAGGTGGGAAACGAAGAAGGGAGAGAGAAAATTGGGGCTCAGGACAAGAGAAACAGATTTAATCATATTCCCAAAGACTATGAGTGATGGAGCCCAATAATGACTCGCAGCATTTCCTGGGCGCTCCAAGTATAGTAACGAGCTCTGCGGGCACAACGAGTCCACGGAGGTCAATTTAAAAAGTGTAATGGGCCTCGGGGAAAAGCTACTAAAGGCATAAATTCCCGGGGCCTGGCCCAGACATTCTGGCAAGTGTCAGACCCAACCCAGGGACGCCTGTGACAGCTGTGTTAGTCAGCGTTGACTAGAGAAAGAAAAAACTAGGGAACGAGCTTTATATACAAGCTCAATCGCATATTGAGAAAACATCTCAGCCCAGTCCAGATCAAGTCCATAAGCCCCATACTGGCCCATATGTCTGATACCAATTGATAAAGTCCTCTTCAGACTCAAAACACATGCAATGATAGCGAATGCAGGAAGATTGCATGCAAGTGGGTGGAAAGTCTTGTAGATCCAGATTCAATGCTGGTGTGACTCTCGACATGGCTCCTCAAGCTCCAGGGCTCTAGCATATCTCCTTGTGTCTTGTCAACAGGAATGTCACAGGGAGGCAAGGAATGTATCTGGCTTCCAGTGAGCTATTTATGTGTCCGTGGTGCCTCCAAATGACCTGACTGACAGGCAAAATTTCACCCCTTCACTCTTAATAGTCTCAAATTGACAACAGATTATATAACTACCACAGCATCCAACTAAAAAGGTAGGGAAAAGGAAAAAAAAAAGGATGTGGGTAGTCGGGGAACAATGTAGTAACCCATTCACAGTGAGGGTATTGTTTATGTCTCCACAGGAAAGGCAAAGAGAGAACAGACTTCAACCTGGTGTGCCCAGACTTGAGGGCAACATGCCGACATGGATCAGCAAACTAACAGAGAGTTCTGCGGTGCGGGTCCCAATCCTAGCTACATTGATCCCTTCCCCAGAAGAATGAACTACAGAGGACAACACTGAAGACGTTGCCTGGGGCGATTATTGGGTCTGCTCAGACCACACAGAGCAAACTAAGAGAGAGAGAGAGAACTGCATCCTGGCCCATCAAGCCTCAAGGACTACATTCCTGCTTGGAGCAGCCAAGACTCCAAAAGCCAAGACTGTAGGGCTGACCCCACCAAAAGACACAACATCCTGTCACTGACACAGTATGAGAATTGTCCCCACACCAGGGCGAAACACAAAGGGTGTGCAACAGAGCTGCAGGGGGAACAAGGCAATGAAGTCCCCAAGGAATCCAGAAAATAGACTTCTGACTAAGGGGGCAGGGCTTGGCACTTCATCGGATCAATAAATATATTTAAGGGTCAGCAGACAGGCCTGGAACTATTTATAGCTTTTTTTCCCCTTTCTATGTCTTTCTATATAAAATAGACAGGATAAACAATCCCAAGGAGCAAACAACAGGACCTATGGTTCCAGGGTAACAGGGGAGAGGGAAGCAGGGGAAAGGGAGTTGGGAGTCAACGAACTCAGGGACAAGGGAACAACAGAGATTTAAAATCAAGGGTGAGGAGGGAGTAGAATTCCTGGTGAGGTTGGATCAAGTGCAATGGAGCCAAGAGGAATTACTGAGAGCTGAATGAAGGTCTAACATGGTAGTGGGACAGGAGGAAAGTAAAAGGAAACAGAAAAAGAACGAGGAGGCAAAATACAATTTATAGAGGTATAAATATAGGTATGTATATATCTAAATATATTAATTTATAATGAAAGGGATATAGGCCTATGTACATATATTTATATACTAAGTATTAAGGTAGCAGACAGACATTGGGTCTCTACTCAAGCCCTCCTGCAACACAAGAACACTTTGTTCTAATAACCTGACATTCTGCGATGCCCATATTCCTGACACAATTCCTGAAGATTAAATGGGTGCATAAGCAAATGTGGTGAAGAAAGCTGATGGTTCCTGGTTATTAGATGATATAGCATCTGGGACTTAAAGGCTTGAAGTTAAACAAGCGGTCATCTAGCAGGAAAGAAACAAAGCCCACTTGGAAGAAGCACACCAGCCTGTGTGATCACGAGGTGTCAACAGGATCAGGTATCAGACATCAGAAGATCTAAAATAAACAATCATATTGATGTGAATGAGGAGGGTTGGAGTGGAGACCCAAAGTCCATCTGTGGACAACTGACCATTCCCTCACAGAAGGGTCACAAGGAAGGGACAAGTCAGCCAGGATGCAGTATAGCACCGATGAAACATACAACATCCCTCTAGTTCTTTAATGCTTCTCCCCCACCCTCAATATCATGACCCCAGTTCTACCTTAAAAATCAGGATAGACCGAAGCAGGTACATTGGTACACATAAAAGCTCTGGATCCACAAAATCCAGGACAGATAAAATTCTCAGTAACAGTAATGGGAGTAAGTGATAGCCTGAGGGTACAGAGAAGGTGGGGGAAAAGGAGAAACCAATCCCAATGATTAATGTATAATATCCCCCACATACCACTGAGAGGTAAGAACACCAGAAATATGGCTGAAGGGAGACATTGGATGGTGTATAATTATAACAAATAATATTTCTACAGGAAACTAGATATTATAACAAACTCATAATATTAACAAGAATGGGAAAATAAGGCTATAAACAAAAACCACACGCACTCCATCAAGGTGATGTGGACTCATAGCAAGACTATAGAACAGGGTAGAACTGCCCTGTGAGTTTCTGGGATTATAGCTCTTTCTGGAAATAGAAAGCCCCATCTTTCTCCTGCAGAGCAGCTGCGGGTGTCAAATCTGACCTTGCACATCAAAACCCAACTTGTAACCACTACACCACCAAGGCTACTCAGCAGCAGGTAAACACATTCTTCCCACTGAGAAAGTCCATAAATTCTATTTTAGTGCCCAATAGCAATAAAAATGATCTTGGAATCCAAAAGCATTCGTTACTTCAATAAGACTACCTGGAGTGGCACAAGAAGAGCTTCAGCTCCATGAAATTACTACAATTGTAAATGAAATGACAAATTATTCTGTGGCTGAGAGCTCGGATTTCTTAGTGCATACTGTGCTACTAGGCAACTAGAATTTTGCAATAACTTTAAAGTATTAGCTAAAATATAAGGTCATTTGGGAGCAAGATGGCAACTAAGAGGCACACATAGGAGGGTCTCTGCAGAGACCAGCAGAGAAATGCCACGGAGAGGGATATCCTATACTTCCAGACTGCGAAATTCTTTACATAAAGTAGACACAAATTTATTAAAATAAAATAGCAGCAACATCTGCCAAGAGATCCCCACCTTGCCACGGCTCTTGGTACTAGCCAGTAGAGCACAGATCCCCAACCTTCTCAACCAATCGGAGCCTGTGCAGGAGCTAGCTGCTGGGGTGACTGATGGGCTGAGCCACCAGGATATGAGGCTACACGACCAGCCTGGGGCAGATAGAAGCACTAATCCATTTCTCGAAGCCCTACCTCTGCAACTGCAGGGATAGCACAGTCTTCCAAGCCCTGTGGAGATAACTCTGCAGGGCAGCCTGGAGCAGGTGTAAACAGTGAATAGACTAACTCTCCACACAGAAGCTGTGGGAGCTCCCGCCGCGCTCAGCAAAACGAATCTCTGGTCCCCAAGTACAGTTTGGTACAACCCACAGCCCCCTCCTTAGGATAGAGCCATTCATACGCTTTTTTTTAACTTCTTTGTTTAGCAGTTAACACACCCATGGTTTCATTAGCAAGTTATTAGCATAACAATACAAGTAGAAACTGTAACAGTAGTTTTAAGAAGCACAGGAAGGGAGTTTGGGTATGAGACTGACTAAAAGCCTCAGGTCCCAGAAGCTGCTCCTGGCTGACAAGTGGATAGAGCTAACTATTCACCACCTGTCCCAAGAGACTGGTTAGCACCCCAAGCTGCCCAGACAAACAACCTGCCCTGTGAACAGGTTCATTTTGCCTTCCTGGAGAACCAACATAGGTACTAGATATAGACCCCACGTGTCCACCCCAACTTGGTCACTTCCATCATCCAACAAACCCATCCTCTCTGACCTGATCAATTTGCGGTTGTCTTTAAGATAATTAACCTAAATTATGAGAATACAGAACTCAGCCATACCAGACACAAAAATCATAAAGTAACTATTATTACTTTAATTTTTTGCTTTCAATTTACTTAGTTTTCTAGTCTGTCCACATATCATCAATCCACAAGTTAGCACCCACATCAGAGACAACGTTCTTGGGCAACCCAAACAAACATATGAGGGGTACCCACCAGGCCAGACTGTTAATTAAGCTTTCTATTTAGAGGTTCTGAAAAGATTGCACAACAGTGTGTGACCAAAAAAGGCCTGATTTGTGGCAGACGGAAGACTGGCTTTGCCAACACGACAACGCACCTGCTTACACAGCCATCTTAGTATGCAAGTTTGGGGCAAAGAGTAGCATGCCTCTCTTGCCCCACCCACCTTACTCACCTGACCTCGCTCTGTGTGACTTCTTTTGGTTTCCATCAATGAGGAGGGACATGAAAGGGCAGTAATTTAATGACATAGAAAAGGTGAAGAAAAAAACAAGGAGGCTGCCAGGCATCCAGATGAGTTTGAAAAATGCTTCCAAAAATGGAATCACAAATTTGACAAATATATTAATTGTAATGGAGAGTACTCTGAAAGTGATAAGGATGATTTGGAAAAAAAATTATATACATAGCTTTAAAAAAATTCCATTGGTGGGGGATGGGGCAACCCCGCTGTATGTTAAGAGCTCTCTGCTTTCTTACTCTAGCGTCATGTTTTCTAATTTTATTTTTAAGACTTTGGTGCCTTGTCCTTTCCTTCTTTGTATTTAATATCTAAATTTCTATTTTAAAGCACCTTTTGTCTAACTTTTTCAAGTTAGGATCAAACCATGGTATAATAAAACATGTGGTCAGTTGACCTTTCTCTAAATACAACCTCTATTGTTCTAGGTACAAATTTCTCACTTGTTCCATGAGAGAAATTTCTTCTATGGATTTTCAAGTATTGTAGGTGGTCTTTTCTTTCTTACTCTTTATTTTTATTTTTATCTTTATATTGTTATTAGTATTATCTTCTTTGTTTCATTTTGTTTTTTACTGCTTCTGTTAGGTTTCATAGTTTATGAAGCACAGAACGAGTGGATGCATGGAGACAATAACTGATGCAAAGGTTTATCAGGAATGGGCGTGGGGAAAGCGAGAGCAATGGGTGAACTGACTGTGGCAATGTATATACATCTCTTTTCAAAAGCTATTTAAGTATGAAGTGAATGATATGTGAATATTAAGAAAACTCCTTTAAAAAATAGAAAAAAACCCAAACTTGATCTGATGCGACCATTGGTTAAGGAGGAAACATTTTTATTTTGGGGGCACTGTGTTTATTTTAATGGCAATAGAACAATTTGGACAGGTATATCAATAATGATTGTACAACATGAAATGTATAATCAATGACACTGAATTATACATGTTGAAGTTGTTGAATTGGTGAATGTTTTGTGTATATTTTACCACAATTGAAAATAATAATTGCATGAATAAAATTAGTTCAAGGCAGAAAAAAATGTTCTAAAGTTGATTGTGATTATTATTGTACAACATTTCTTGCTATGATTGAACTATTGAATTGTATGATTTGTAGATGAAATGCCAATAAAACTGCTTTAAAAATTAGCTTAGAACCCCCCCTCAAAAAAAATCAGATTTTTGATTAAGGAAAAATCTAAATGTTCATATATTTAAAAAATAAGAAGTTACTGAGGATCTAACCTGTCTTTTAAAAGTTGTTGGAATAAGATTATTTCAAGGAAAATAACACAGTAATTATCATTCCAGTTATCTTAACCTTCAAAAAGTCCACTATATACATTGAATCAGGGCATTGGTGATGTCGTGGGTTATGCTTTAGACTGTATTAACTCATCAGCTGCTCCACAGGGGAAAATGTATGGTCTCTATAAACCAAAGGGCCAGTTTTACTCTGTCCTTAGGGTCACTGTGAGTCAAAATCAACACAGTGACAATGAAAAGTGTCAGAATTTATATCCTAAATGAGAATAATCTCTAACCTGCTTAGCCCTGTGTAATACTGTAAAATGTGTGTGTGTGTGTGTGTGTGTGTATGATTGCCCATCATTAACCTTTACTTTTCTTCCTGACAGTCTATTTCTTTTGAACCCTTTCCTCCTTTGAAAATATTCCACTACTTTGGGTGAGTATCAGTTTTACCCAGGTCTGGCCCACTACATATGCAGACAGGACAAGTACAACCTACAGTTGACCCCAGAAGAAAACAACTAATCAAGGGTCAAAGACTCACCAGAAAGATGTAAGCAGACCATGCAGACAACATTTAAAAGTGAAGGGTTCAACAAGCCATTTCCTAACCAAGATTCATAACATAAAGCCTAATACACAGCACCCCCAGGGTTCCTTACAGCAACGCATTAAAAACAAAAACACCAACACTGAATCAGTTTCTCAGTGAATCTTTTCAGGAGCAGGTCCATCTCATGCTTGTCCCATAGAGCTTGTGGGCTTAAACAACCAACATCACAACTAGCAGTTGAACAAATACCCAACAGAGACACCAGAGCTCCTACCCACAGCAAACAATTGGCCACACCAACCATCTTGAGTACTTTGAGGGAATTCATAGCTGGGCCTGGGACTCAGAACAAGTCTCAGGGCCTATCAGAGTCAATTGGTATAACATAGCCCATAATGACAACTTTCTACATCATGGCACAGTAAGTATGACTGAAATATTAAAAACTTATAAGCATCCATCTAAGTGCAAGTACTGGTCTCTCCATAGCTGAAACAAAGGCTAGTGAATGAAGAAAATGACGGATGCATGGAATCTACTAGTTCAAAGAACTAATAGACCACCTGAATATTACCCTCCGTGACCACAGAAGATGTGGAAAGTGCCCTGCTACCACTGCCAACTGGAGGAAGAGGGATCACATTAGAAGATCTTGATAGAGCAAGAAGAAAATGTGGAGCAAAATTCAAGAGCATAAAAAAGACAATGCTAACCTGTCAAAGAGAGACAGGTGGACTCCCTTCCTGCTCCTAAGAATATGGACATTATTTATCCTTCAATCCTCAAATAGAACTAACTTCCCATTGCTCAACTTTCAGACGACAATAGAGCTTAACAGGACCCCTAGTAGCATAGTAGTTACACATTGGACTGCTAATCACAAAGTCAGCGGTTCTAACTGACTGGAGGCTCTGAGGGAGAAAGATAAGGCTTTTTTTTTTCCCCCTTAAAGATTCATAGCCTCAGAAACTCCAGGGAATAGTTCTACTGTGCCCTATAAGGGCACTATCACTTGGAATGGACTCAGTGATAATGTGTTTAGATTACATAGTTTCAAGTACTGTGTATCAAATGAAAAGCTACATATTAAAAAAAAACCTCATTGCCATCTAGTTAATTCTGACTCTAGGTCAGAGTAGAACTGCATGTGTGGGCTTCTGAGACTGTAACTCTTTTATAGGAGTTGACAGCCTCATCTTTCCAATGGTGGTTCTGAACCACTCACCTCACATTTCACAGCCCAATGCATAACCCAGCTATCAAAAAATATAGTGTCTTGGATCTTAAAGGCTTAAAGGTAAACAAGCGGCCATCTAGATGAGAAGCAACAAAGCCCACATGGAAGAAACACACCAGACTGTGTAGTCACAGGTGTTGAAGGGATCAGGGATCAGGCATCAAGGGAAAAAATATCATATCATTGTGAACGAGGAGGAGCACAGATTTGGACCCAAAGCCCATCTGTGGGCAACTGGACATCCCCTTGCAGAAGGGTCCCGGGGAGGAGATGCGCCAGTCAGGGTGCAGCGTAGCAACAATGAAACATACAACTTTCCTCTATTTCCTAAATGCTTCCTCCCCCTGCCCTACTATCATGATCCCAATTCTACCTTACAAATCTGGTTATACCATAAGATGTACACTGGTACAGATACAAATTGGAAACATAGTAAATCCAGGACAGATAAACCCCACAGGACCAGTAGCAAAAGTGGTCACACCAGAAGGGTAGAGCAAAGGTTGGGTAGTTGGGGGTAACCGATAACAATGATCTACATATGGCCTCCTCGCTGGAAGACAGACAACAGAGAAGTGGGTGAAGGGAGACGTCAGGCAGTGTAAGATATGACAAAATAATAATAATTTATAACTTATCAAGAGTTCATGATGGAGGGGTGTGCAGGGAGGGACAGGAAAAATGAGGAGCTGATATCAAGGGCTCAAGTAGAAATCAAATGTTTTGAGAATGATGGTGGCAACAGTTGTATAGATGTGCTTGACACAATGGATGGATGTGATGTGTTGTATGAGGCCCCAATAAAATTATTTTTTTAATGCATGGAAAAATTTCATTATCTTTTCACTCCATTTTTCCTTGAACTGTGTGAATTACCTTCAAATGTGTATGTATATGTGAGTATACATACAGCAATATATATTTATATATAAAAGTACACAGAAGCACAGTTATGGAACTTCTTAGACATAATCAAATACATTGTGAGATTGGTTTTCTTAGCTTGAAACATTAGGACCATAGTCATAAAATTTATGGTCAACACCCTACTTTGGTCGTAGTGTCTGGGATGTTAAAGGCTGGAGTACTGTCAAGTTTTCTTGCCTAGAGAACAAGAGAAAGAAAGAAGGAAACCAAAGACTAAAGAGAAAAAAGTCGTTTACAAGAGTAACAGTCTAAATGAAGCATGGCAACATTTACCCTGAAGCTACAACTAAGGACCATTCTGATCAGAGCCACAGTGATGGATCCTGATAGAGGAGGAGATAAAGATGGAACAGAAGTTAAGTACTAAAAAGGGACCAGTTGAGACGAGAGGACTACTGAGACACCTTGATATACTTCATAAACCTTGATTGAAAACTACACCCTGAAGGTATCTTTTAGCTAAAAAATAGATGTCTCATAAAAGAATATGAATTACTAGTGAATACTGCCTGCCTTTGAAAAATCAACTGAGAGCAAATGGGCAATACTTACTCTTACAAAAGATGGAAGTATAAAGGAACAAGGAAACCAGATTGCTGGAAGGGAAACACTCTGAGGCGAATTAGTGAGGATAGTAAAACACTGTCAAAAGAGTAACCACTGTAGTCGTTTTTTGTGTACAAACTGTTAAGGAGGAACCTAACTTACAATGTATACCCTTCACCAAAAAATACAATAAAATATTCTTTGTAAAACATAGAACTAAAGGTTAAACATACATATAAAAAAGATAGTTTACTACTGGAGTTAGAGAGGTGTAATGTTGACACTCTCAAGATGTACCTGAACAGCCAATCATAGAGACAAACAGATTGAGCTAACACAAATTATGTCAGCTAGTCCACCACCAAGACATTAGTAATGTCTGTAGCTCCTTCTTCTCAAAAAAAGGAATCAAGCCATTTTCCTTTATTGTAGGTAATGTCTATTCCTACAGAGCAAAGTAACTTCAGAAATAGCTTTCAAATATAACATAGCTTGCGTTGTATTTTCTTGTAAAAGGTCACTGGTCCCATCTTGCTCTTCAAGAATAACAACAATAAAACCTCACTGCCAGACTCCTAGCAGTCCTATAGGACAGGGTAGAACGTTCCCCTCCGAGTTTCCCAGACTGTAACTCTTCACAAAAGTAGAAAGTCTTTCCCCTTCTTCAAGAAAGGAGGGGTACTCATCTTTAAATAATAACATTTTGCCACTACTTCAATCAGATACTATGTTTAAAAGTACCAGTGACTATGTCTATAGGAACTATCTGTTCAAACAAGGTACTATCTTGTCTCTTCTCCAAAAGAGGTCAATTTATGAAATTAATCTTAATGAGTATAATATGTCACCTTTATGTCTATATTTAAGAGGGGAAAAATCAATATAAAGAATAAAAATATAAGTGCCCACATGGAGAATGAAGACAGAGAGGAGAGAATAGACATGGAATGGGAGATAAGAGTACGTAAGGGTACATGGGGTGAGGAGAAACTTAAGGATGTGAATGTTTAGGTATTTCCAAAATACAATCATTACAGCAAATTATAAACAAAGAAAATGTCTTACTGTTTTTCTAGAAGCTATAACAAAAATTGTTGCTGTAATGCCAAAAATGATTGGTATTTCTCACTAATGAAAATTTAGTATTCTAGACCATCTGAAATATGGACATCAATATGCCCTGGAAATTTCGTTTTTTCTAATGCAAAAATGTTACCTGCTGGTCAAAATTTAAAAAAAATAGATGTGTACTGCCTAGTGGACAACATGCTGACCAGAGTATATTTCCCTGTATTCTGGATTCAAGTTCAGGTATCACTGAAGTCAAGGCTAAATAGAAGTAGTGTTAGAGGCCATTAACCAAAACCAAAATCAGATCAGAATTATCACCTGATTCAAGAAGGGTGTAAATGCAAAACTAGTTGGAGTTACTAGGCTCTTAGAGTAGATCGACAATTTGACATATTTAAGGACATCATAAGTACGTCAAACTATCTAACCATGCTAATTTAACCATCTTCTGATGAAAGAGATGACATTATAAGTCAAAGATGTGGTAAAGTGAATACTGTGCCAATATGGATGCCCAAGGAAGATATGAGTGTTTCGTTGTACTTACCAGGGTACAGGGACTGGAGATAAAGGAAAATCACTGTTTATGTAGCAAAGACTTTCTTGTTAAACAGGAATTGAAAATTTGGCAATGAATACCATGATTGATGTAGGTTTACTAGATTATGCAATTAAACATGTTGAATTGGCAAGTGTTGCATTTTTTATATTCTTACAATAAGTATTTCATACAAAATGGATACATATATTAGGTTAGGTACTGTCAAGTCAGTTCCTACTCATATTGACACTATGTACAACAAAATAAACCCGCCTTGACCTGTGCCATCTCCACAAGCATCTTATGTTTACGTGCATGGCTGCGTGCACCGTGTCCATCTTGACAAGGCCCTCCTCTTTTTCACGCCCTTCTACTTTATGAAGCAGGATATTTTTTTCTAGGGAGAGATCTCTCCTGGTAACATGTCCAAAATAATGCACACACGCCTGTGTGTGTATGTGTATGTATACACACAAAAAACATAGTTTTGGCAGCGCATTCTTAATTATTGTAGGAAACACACACGTATCAATAGGAAAAGAATATCAGAAGTTGGATTTCATAAAATCCAAATTAATAATTTTCATATATCAAAATAAAAAAGTAACAAGATAACCTGTGAAATTTGAGGAAATACTTCTATATGCAATTTATGCAGTTGATAATAGTTCAATACCCAAAGTATAGAACGAATCTTACAATTTTTTTAAAAGGCAAAGAACATTAGCCTTATCTCCAAATGATATATATGTTGTCAATTATGTCCTGAAAAAAAATGCTCATCTTGGCTAGCAGATATGGCTTAGAAAACATAACCCATTGATCTGGTTCCTACAGGAGAAAAACAAGCAGAGAATCAAAGGCTGGAGAAAAATATACCCAGCAAATAGCAATTCAAAAAAAGCAGAGGTTGCAATCCTAGTAACAGGCAAATTTCATCTCAAGGTACAAGTGATAACAAGAGACAAGGAGGGGCACTGTATAATGCTCACAGGAACGGTAAACCAAGAACCAGTGAGCATAATAAATATACATGTGCCCAACGGGAGACCCATTAAATTCATAAATCAAACACTCCAAAAGATGAAAAAAGAAATTACGGGCTCATTAATTATAGTAGATGACTTAATACAACACTCTCCGAAAAGGAAGGTTCACAGGGAAAGAAACTTAACAGGGAGGCTACATATCTAAACATTGCAACTTGACCTGATAGTTACAGAGCTCTTCGCCCAAGTGCAAAATAATTCACATTATTTTCAATGCCAAATGGCACATACTCAAAGAGAGACCACATGCAGGGACACAGTCTAATCTTTAAATTCAAGCAATAGAGCTTATACAGGCTTCTTTCCCTGATCACGATGCAATAAGGCTGGAAATCAACAAAAGGACAATTAAGAAAATAAGGGCAAATAATTAGATGATTAATTTCTCTATTGCAAAAGAAGTGGGCATCGGCCCAGATAAGAGATGAAATTAGGACATTTCTAGAAACCAATGAGAATGAGAATACGACGTACCAAAGGCATTTATCATAGGAAGTTTGATGGCAATACATGCACATATGAAAAAGGAAGAGAGACTTATGGTTGATATGCTGGCACTAAACTTATAGCAATTAGAGCAGAGTCAACAGGACAATCCTACTAGTAGAAAAAGGAAAGAAATTATAAAAATCAGGGAAGAGATACAGGAGAGTGAACGCAAGAAAACTATGGAAAAGTTAATGCAGCTGAAAAACTGGTTCTTTGAAAAGATTAACAGAATTGACAAATCACTGCCAAACCTACCCAAAGAAAGGAAGGAACAAATTTCAGTAGCACAGATAAGGGATAAAACAGGGGACATTACAATGGACTGTGATGAAATCAAAAGAATAATTACACAGTACTACGAAGGCCTGTACACTAATGAATCCAACAACATGGAAGATGTGGAAGAATACTTGGAAAAACAAACCCTACCTAGACTATCCCAGATGGACATCAAGAATCCCAAAAGACCCATAGCAATAGAAGTAATAAACAAGGTTATTAAGGGATTACCAACAAAAACACCTGGGCCAGATGGCTTCACAGGAGAATTCTACCAAGCATTATATGGAAGAACTGACATCAATCCTACACAAACTCTTAAAGAACATGGAAAAAGACAACAAACTCCGGAACTCTTTCTATGAATCTCCCTTAACTGATACCTAAACGGACAATGATCCCACAAGATTTGAGAACTACAAACCAGTATCACTAATTGTGGTAGTTACATAATCTGAAGTCAATTGGAGACTAGAGAGGATTAAGAGTGAAGGGGTGGGTCTAGCCTGTCAATCGGGCCATAGCCAATCAGGCCTCTGTGTGAGAATGGCTTTCTCCTGAGAATTATGGAAAATCTCTGCTAACTTCCTGTGAGACATCCCTGAGAGAAGCCATATGGACCTAACCTTATGCAGCCCTGGGAACTAGAAGAGCCATATGGAGACCCCCGCCAGCGCTGAGATGTTTACATCACCACTGTATCCACAGCACTTTCCACTCACTGGCCTGTAATCATCCTGCACTCAGAGTCATTGCATGTGTTTCATGAGTCTTAAGAGGACTTTATATATGGGTATGAGAAATGTTGGCTAATAGCAGACTTATGGGTTTGACTGGACTGCATTAGGATGCTTTCTTAATGTTCTGTTACCCTTTATATAACTCTCTTATTTTTTTTCACCCGCTGCCGATTATATAACTCTCTCTTTTTTTTTAATTTTAACAATTTATTAGGGGCTAATACAATTCTCATCACAGTTCATACATATACATACATCAATTGTATAAAGCACATCTGTACAGTCTTTGCCCTAATCATTTTTTTCTCCTCTTTTCTTTTTTTACATTTTATTAGGGACTCATACAACTCTTATCACCATCCATACATATACATACATCAATTGTATAAAGCACATCCATACATTCCCTGCCCCAATCATTCTCAAGGCATTTGCTCTCCACTTAAGCCCCTTGCATCAGGTCCTCTTTTTTTTTTCCCCTCCCTCCCCTTTCCCCCCTCCCTCATGTGCCCTTGGTAATTTATACCTCGTTATTTTGTCATATCTTGCCCTATCCGGAGTCTCCCTTCCCCCCTTCTCTGCTGCAAATGTGGTGAAGAAAGCTGATGGTGCCCAGCTATCAAAAGAGATAGTGTCTGGGGTCTTAAAGGCTTGAAGGTGAACAAGCGGCCATCAAGCTCAGAAGCAAAAAAGCCCACATGGAAGAAGCACACCGGCCAGTGCGATCACGAGGTGCCAAGGGACCAGGTATATGGCATCATGCAAAAAAAAAACAAAACAATGATATAAGTGTGTGTATGTATGTGTATATATGTGTATATGTATATGTATATATATACCATATTAAATGAAGGGGGAAGTGCAGAGTGGAGACCCAAGGCCCAAGTGTCGGCCAATGGAGATCCCCTCATAGAGGTGTTTAGGAAAGGAGACTGGTTAATTAGGGTGCGAGGTAGTGCCGATGAAGAACACAGCTTTCCCCCAGATCCTGGATGCTTCCTCCCACCAACTACCATGATCCGAATTCTACCTTGCAGGCCTGGATCGGACAGAGGCTGTACACTGGTACATATGAGGGCTGGAGGTACAGGGAATCCAGGGTGGATGATACCTTCAGGACCAAGGGTGTGAGGGACGATGCTGGGAGAGTGGAGGGTGAGTGGGTTGGAAAAGGGGAACTGATTACAAGGATCCACATGTGACCTCTTCCCTGGGAGAGGGACAGCAGAGAAGGGGGGAAGGGAGACTCCGGATAACTCTCTCTTATGGACATATGTGTTACCATGAATTTGTCTCTTTAGTCCACCTGGATCAACACATTATGGTACCTTGGAAGTGGGGTACTAGAGAAACAAATCATGAATATGGAGAATGGATGTTTTTGATTTCTCCCTCATGGTAGTGTTTCTTTTTTGGGTAGCCAGAAGTCAGATATGTCCAGGCAGTTTACTGGGTTGTTTTATGGAGAGTTAAAGTTTTGTTAATTTTGTTTGGTTGTTGCCTTTGGTTATTCCTGTGTGAGATGGCAAAAAAAAAAAAAATGAATGTTGTTAATGTGTACTTTGAGCTCAGGAGTAGAAATTGCCCCCTGAATTTCTCAGAAACCACGATGCTTAGGGAAAATGACTGACAGAAAGCCTGGATCTGGTTTGATGCTCTCAGAAGCCTAATGCCATATTTTGTATCTGAAGAATCATTTAGATAAGGATTTAGATAAGATAGATAAGGGTTGAAATTAACTTTTAAGAGCTGAGTTTAGTATATGATTCTACTTTGTTTATATTGATTTCTTCTGCTTATTTTTGTAGATGTAAGGATTTATAGAAATTATTTTGGGAAGTATAAAAATAGAGTGCTTGTAAGCCCACTTGCCTTGAGCCAAAAACTTGATCATTAGGTAGGTTCAGGAAAAAAGAAAGCTTTGAAAAGATAAGCCTCACCCAGTGTTTTGGAGTACTCAGGATATTTTCATTCCAAGAGCTCTGCCTAAGGGCAAGATTGACAGATTGTGAAAGGAATAAAAAAAAAAGGAACTCTGGATATTTGAAGTTTTGATTTTTTCCAGAAGCTGAACAAAATCTGGAGCCGTGAAGAAAACTCCTCTCTGGGACTGAACGTTAAAGGGAGCCTGAGGGCAGGCTAGGTCACCATCTGTATCCATTGTTGAGTAGAAGTGCACCCCGGTGAGGCTCTGTGAGGCAGCCCACATTGAGTTGAACAGAACCCAACAAGATAAAGAGACGATATTTGAGCCTGTGAGCTGGTACATGTTGCTGCAGACGTTATGGACGGCCTTTCCTCGTATGACTTTGCTTATGGATGGGACTTCACAAGGTTCCAACTGCAATGAAGATTCTTCATGTCAAAGATTATGATTGGCTCCTCAGAGATGTTGTAAGGTGTTGTAGCACACTAATGAACATCAATGCAAAAATCTTTAACAAAATACTGGCCAATAGAAGACAAAAATATATAAAACAAATACTTCACCATGACCAAGTGAGATTCATCATACTAGAGATGCAGGGATGGTTCAACACACAAAATATCATCCGTATTTTTGCCACATTGACATGAAAAATCATAAAAAACACACGATAATTTTGATAGATGCAGACAATGCATTTAACAACATCCAACACCAATTCCTATGTGATACACTCAAAAAGGTAGAAATGGAAGGAAAATTCCTAAATATAATATACAAGCTGTATATGAAAGACCAACAGCCAACATAGTAGTCAATAGAGAAAAGATTAAAACAATCCCACTGAAAAAGGGGACCAGATAAGGATGCCCCTTGTCCCCCCTCTTATTTAACATCATACAGGTTGTCCTAGTTAACAACATAAGGCAACGGAAAGACATCGAAGTATTTGGGAAAGGAAGGCGTGAAACTATTCTTATTCACTGATGGCATGATTTTACATGTTGAAAAGTCCAAAAACTCCACAAGGGGAGTACTAGAAACAATAAAGGAATGTGGCAGAGTGGCAGGATACAAGATCAACAAGCAGAAGTCTATCGGATTGATATGCATACTGGACAGGACCACGAGAGAGGGGATCAAAAAGGCAGTACCCTTCACAATAGCCAAGTACAAATGGAAATATCTAGGGATATACCTGACTAATAAAAAATTAAAATATTTATATGAGGAAAACTACAGAGCACTATTACGAGAAACCAAGCGTGGCCGTGGTGACTGGAAGACTACCAGAAGATAATCAAATGGAAGACATCAAAATGTCATGGATCAGAAGGCTCAATCTAGCAAAGATGTCAGTTTAGCCCAAGACTCTATACATGTTGAATGCTGTCTTGATACAAATACCATCATTTTTCTTCAAAGAATTGGAAAAACGGATTACCAACTTCATATAAAGAGGGAAGAAGCCCAGAGTCAGCAGAGAACTCCTCAAGAAGAAGGACAAAGTGGGAAGGTTTGCTCTACCTGACCTTAGCACCTACTTATAGCCATGGTGGTCCAAACAGTGTGAGGATGGTACAATGATAGATACTCAGACTAATGGAAAAGAACTGAAAACCAGAAATAAAATCATCAGCATGCAGACAACTGATCTTTGATAAAGGCCTAAAAAATAGCAAATGGGAACAGATGCCCTCTTCAAGAAGTGGTGTTGGAAAAAAATAAATGGATATCTACCTGCAGAAAAATGAAGCAAGACCCATACCTCACTCCATGCACAAGAATAAACTCAAAGTGTATCACAGACCTCAAGGTAAAACCCCAAACTATTAGGGCCATCAATGAGGGAATTGGGACAAACCTGAGAACTTTGGCGCAGAGGATACATTGGCTATTTGAAATAGGGAAGGACACAGTACAGAGGAGCAACAAATTAACAAGTGGGGTACACTGAAGATAAAACACCTGTGTACATCGAAAGAATTCACCGAGAGTAATACAAGAGCCCATAGACTCAGAAAACATCTTTAGCAATGGCACATCAGAAATACTAAAATCTACAAGGTTACATGCTTAAGATCTGCTAGCTTACAATAAGAAAAAAACTAATAGTCTACTGAGGAGGTGGGCAAATGACCTGAACAGAATTTTCACAAGGGCAGAAATCCAAATGGCAATTAAACATATGAGAACATGTTCCCAATCATTAGCCATTAGAGAAATGCAAATTAAAATAACTATGAGATACCACCTAACACCCTCAAAGATAGCCCAATTCAAAAAATCAGAAAGTAACAGTGTTGGAGGGTCTGTGTTGAGACAGGAAATCTCATCCACTGCTGGTAGACCTATAGGTATGTACAGCCACTATGGAAATTGATTTTGAAATATCTAAAACAGATGGAAATTGAGCTACCATATGACCCACCAATCCCCCTATTGGGCATATACCCAGAAGAAACAAGAAACAAACCAGGGTCAGACATGGGTGCTCCAATATTCATTGTGGTGCAGTTCACAAACACAAGAAGTTGGAAACAACCCAAATGTTCATCAATGGACCAATGGAGTACAATGGAGCACTAAGCATCCTTAAAAAGTAGTAATGAATGCATAAAGCACATCACTACAAATTATGCTAAACCAAGTAAGACCAGCACAAAAGGACAAGTGCAACATGAGTCCAGTGAGGTAAGCTTAAAAAGTTCAAAAGGGGCATAGAAGGAAAGCTGCTCTATACATACATTCCTGGGGTGAGGTTCAGGCACTATGGCAGGGGCCAAACCCAATTCAGGGATACATATAGCAGCCAACTAAATAGGAGGGGAAAAGAAAGAGGAAAAAAAAAAAAGAAATGGATAACAGGGGAATAGGGCACTAACCCATTCAAGGGGAGGGTAGTGTTTATATCTCATCTCGACAGGAGAGGGAGAAAGGGACCAGGCTTCAACCCAGTGTGCCAAGACATGAATACAATATACTGGAATGTACCAGGGAACCAAAGAGAGAGGTGGGGGGGGGGAGCAGACCCAATTCCAACTATGTGGACACCCCACTCCGAGAAGAATGCACTTCAGAAGACAGCACTGAAGCAACAGCTCAGGAGAGGGGCACACAAGAGCAAATTAACTGGGAAGGTGAGAGAGAGGAACACATCCAGGTCCGCCAAGCCCCAAGGACGATATTCCTGCTCAGAGCAGCCAATGCACACAGAGGACCACAAGGCCAGCCCCACCATGAGACAAAGATATGAAGTTCCTCACTGACCCATAGTGCTATGGGGGACAACACTGGAGATACAGTGTGGGAATTGTGACCACTCTGACCCTATCACACTGGGGGGAGTGTGAAACACTAAGGACATGCAACAAAGCAGCAAGGGGACAAAGTAATAAAGTCCCAGGGGAATCCAAATATAGACTTTGGGGCCAGAGCATTGCACTCCATCAGACTTGAATGGAAAATACTCCTAAAGGTCAACCAACAGACCTGGAACTATTTATAGGCTTTTCTTTTTTGTTGTTATTTTGATTTGTCTTCTTTTGTTGTTTTGTTTGGCTTTGTTTTGTTTTTGCACTTTTTATTGCCTCTGAATGTAATCCAGAGGAGAAAACAATGGGACTGACAGTTCTGGGGGGCATGAGAGAGGGTGAAGCAGGGGAAAAGAAGTGAATGTTAACAAACCCAGGGACAAGGGAACAAGTGATCTAAAATCCAGTGGCCAGAAAGGCAATAGGAGGCCTGGTGGGGCTTAATCAAGGGCAGGTTAGCCGAGAGGAATAACTGAAACCCAAATGATGGCCAAATATGATAATGGCACAAGAGGAAAGCAAAAAGAAATAGAGGAAAGAACTAGGAAGCAAAGGACATGTATAGAGGTCCTAAATACAGGCATGTACATGTGCAAACATATTCATATAAAATGATAGAGAAATATATATATATGTATGTATGTTAAGTACTAAGGTAGCAGATGGACATTGGGCCTCTACTCTACTCAACACAAGAACACTTTGTTCTAATAATCCAGCATTCAGTGATGCTCATCTTCCTGACACGATTGCTAAAGACAAAATGGGTGCATAAGCAAATGTGGTGAAGCACGCTGATGGTGCCCAGCTATCAAAAGATATAGCGACTGGGGTCTTAAAGGCTTGAAGATAAACAAATGGCCATCTAGCTGAGAAGCAACACAGTCCACCTGGAAGAAGCACACCAGCCTGTGTGATCATGAGGTATCAATGGGATCAGGTATCAGACATCAAAGGCCCAGAACAAAATATCTTATCAACGTGAATGAGGGGAAGTATAGAGTGGAAACCCAAAGCCCATCTGTAGACAATTGGACATCCAGTTACAGCAGGGTCACAGAGAAGAGATGAGCCAGTCAGTGTGCAGTATAGCACCAATGAAACATACAACTTTCTTCTAGTTCTTTAATGCTTCTTCCCTCCCACTATCATGACCTCAATTCTGCCTTACAAATCTGACTAGACCAGAGCATGGATACTGCTACAGATAAGAGCTTGAAGCACAGGGAATCCAGGACAGATAAACCCCTCAGGACCCATAATGAGAACAGAAATACCAGGAGGGGAAAGGGGAGGTGGAAGGAGAAAGGGGGAATCAATCACAATGGTCTGCATATAACCCCTTCCTAGGGGGATGGACAACAGAAAAAAGGGTGAAGGGAGACAGCGGTTGGTGTAAGACATGGGGGAGTAAAGTGAAAATTATAAATTTTCAAGGATTCATGAGATCGGGAGGGTGGAGGATGGGAGAAATGAGGAGCTGATATCAAGGACTAAATAGAAAATGTTTTGAAAATGATGATGGCAACATATGTACAAATGTGCTTGACACAATGGATGTGTGTATAGATCGTGATAAGAGCTGTAAGAGCCCCCAATAAAATGTTTTTTTAAAAAGGAAAAATGTTCATCTTTAAATAATTATGGAAATTCATATTAAAAATCACAAGATCACTTCGCATCCACTAGGATGCCTATGGAAAAAGTAAGAAATAACGGAAAATAACAACAGTTAATGAGTACTCAGAGAAATTGGAAACCTGGTTAGTGGTAAAGCTTAATGGAAACATTTAGGGTCCTCAAATAACTAAATATGGCATTACCAAATAAGCTAGTAATAAGAAGAAACAGGAATTCAAGGAGATGCTTGTACACCAATGTTCATGGCAGAACTGTTCACAACAAAAAGTGGAAGCTACCTAAGCGTTCACCATTAATGAGTAGAAAAACAAAGTGCATCATAGATGTACTATTCTCACTGAGGTGGATCCATATGGAGTTATCGTAACCCTATATGAGTAGAACTGCCCCAATAGGTTCATGGAGGCTGACTGGCATACCTTTCTCTTGGTTAGCAGCTGAGCATTTAACCCCCAGGGTTCCTAATAGACTAAAAGGAATTAACATCGATACCTGCTCCAATGGGGATGAGCCTTGAAAATATGTTACATAAAATAAATCAGACCCAAAAAAGGCAAACGCCACATTTCACTTACATGTAACATCTTTAAAAAAAGAATACTTACATGTATTTCCCTTACTTGTAATATTTAAGAAAAGAACATCACTGAATGAAATAACTGGGTATTTGACAATTCTAGGTGGATTTGGTTCTAAGCAGAAATATTTTGGGGGATTTTATGTGAGTTAAAATATTAAAATGTCTCTTTATTGCTCACATATTCAAGAAAATAAGCTATGAGAAATTTAAATCCTGTTTTATATAGTATAAGCAGTGTATAATGTTAGATTGGAGTTTGAGTATAAATTCTAGTAATAAATTACTTTTTTTAGGTCAATCAATTGTGTTCTTTTCCTATATCTCTATAAAAGAAGAGAACTGAATTAACTGGAATAATTAGAAAAAAAGTTAATATGACATCAAACTTTGCGTCTCATTCATGAATTATCATGAGAATAAATAATGTACATAGGGCAGGCATTTTAGCAATAGCTGTTTGTTTAGTATACCTTAGCCTCTTATTGCTTCGATTTCATTTTTTCTATAAATTGTTAGTTAACATCAAGTTGATATTATTGCTGTTTGTAAATTAGCACACTATAATGATCTCAGAGAGTGAATAGTTATTTCTAGTGTTATTGTTTTTCTCTTCTTTTATTAGCCCTTGGTTAGTGTTAATAACACACATCTTCTCATTCAAGCAATAAACATTATTCCCTCAACCATATTTATATTTATAAGTTATGTTGGGTCCTAGAGAGCTTACATTGTAATTGAATACAGATCAAAGCAGTGCATAATTCTTCACCTTCATTCATCATCAGCTCTGATCCTCCAACAGAAGCAACAAATGCAAACTCATGCTGGACTCAAAGATGGGCTCATGCTAATCTAAATACTCAACAATTGTCTAGGTTTCAAATAACTTCACTTTTACCATTGCTAATGTCAACCAAAGAAACCTTGCCTAATACATATTCAAATAATGATTTTTAAAAGGGCGCAATGAAAAATACATTGGAAATGGGTGATGCAGAAGTTAGATAAAAAGTACTGGTTCCTTATACTTAGTATGATTGTTGACTATAACCCAAATAAAGTTAGCCCAGCAACCGCTATGAAACACATACAATGTTCAAATGCATCATTATTCACGTTTCGGGAAATGTACTGCAGATAACATTACTATAAAATGCACAAAGCTATCAGATCTGTTTATGGCAAAAAGATTTTTTTAATCACCTCTGGAAAATGAAGGTTTATTTCACTAGAATATGACACTAGCATATAAATATCCATAAGCAAAGTCATAGAAATAATACTCGGGGAAAAATCCTAGGCTTAATCAAGCTGGAATAAAACAATTAAAGCACTCAAGTGTTCACACAGCAACATTCACTCTTAACAAAGAACACCAAAGCAGTCGATGTTAATTAACAGTCCTAAATATTTAGGAAAAAAATACAAACCAAGTTCTTAGAAATTATGGATTCTAAGTCACGTGTGTAACAAACCGCATAAATGTTCAACTACCTGCTACTGATACAACAGATTAATTTATGTAAAATATTCGGGAAAGATTGAGGACAGAGTATGACTAGACTCCATTTATTTCATTGCCGTGGTACGTATATTTATCACTTAAGAATTGCAGATTATTTTCCAGTATATTGTGGAGTCCTTAGTGAAATGCAGCATCCAACAGTCACAGGCAAGACCGAAGTTTCCCTACTGCCAAGAAAGTGAAGAAACTCTTACCTTTCTGTACACCAGCATGTTGGGTGAGTCATCTGCCACACCGTTACTGGTTTGTCCATAATTATTCCCCTGGGCCATGTCGCCCCCAAGTTCCGAGGCTCTCAGACACAGGAAATACCAATCTGTCCTGTAAAGGGTTAAAGAGACTTCCTTGAGATCCTGGTGGTGGGGCTGGAGGAGGTTAATTACTTAGAATCCTCTTCAGCATTCACACCCTGAGAAAGGCTTCAGCTGGAGGAAGTGGCACAGAATGGATTTATAATAAAACAAACCTGAGTTTATCCTCAGGGAATTAAGAGATCACAATTTCCTTGTGAGAAAGAATCTGTCACAGAGTGGATTGACGTTATTTTCTAAATATTCATTTTAAAAAGCACAAAGTTACGGCTTCCAAACCAAGAAGGGCTCTGCCTCCCCAATACTCGCATAGACACGTAAGGCCTTCTCAAAGGGTCGGAGGGCAACACCTTGAGCCTGCCGACTTAGCTGCCAGCCTTGGTTCCCCAGAGGCAAGCCAATCAAAAGGCCCATTCCTGTTCTCCAGCACATGCAATGCATTTCCTCTTTAGTCCACTGGGACAGACGGACACACACTCACACACACACACCCCTCCACCCTCCGCCCCCCACCCCGGGTACGTAGCTCCTACTTCCACCTGCTCTGACTGCTCGCCTCGGGCCCTGCGCCTCTCACCCACTCCGTGTGAGCGAAGATGCAGTCTGACCTAAGCTGTGCAAGCAGGCACCGAAAAATGTGTTCCAGCAACAAAAACTGGTGGGGAAGCCCTTTGGAATGATTACTCAGGTCACCATTGTTGGCACGCTGTGTGCACAAGCCTCCCAGCAAGCAGCACAAGAGAAGCCCGGGGTCCGCGCACTCGGCGTTCGCCACCGGGCAGCAAATGGCAGGCGAGCCGTGCCCGAACCGCCGCCGGAGTCCCCAGCGATGTCACCCCGAGAAGCATCCAGCGAATGGGGTCCGCAGCACAACAGGGCGCCGAGCTCAGGAGGCGGCCGCTCAGTGTCCGCCCCGCTCCCGCGGTGCAGGGCGTCTGGGGTGGGGGCGGTGAGGGGGGAGTGCACGCCAGAGGGCCCCAAAGACTGGCTTCCCTCGGGTCTCCTGTTTACCTGCTCCGCCAAGGTCACGTACAGGCCGCCTAGGTGCAGTGGGGTCGGCTGGCAGCTAGCGGAGGAGCGCTGCAGGGACGCCTCATCACACTCGGCAGACGCGAAATCCAGGCCACCCGCTTCTTCCCGCAGGCGATCCCCGCCCTCGCCGCCGGCCGGGCGCCCGCGGCTTCGGCAGGCCGTCGCTCGCCTGGCTCGAGCCGGGTCCCTCGGCGGCCTCGATGACTCGGGGGCTCCTTCGCTGCTCCCCGCAGGCACTGGGACCAGCAGAGCGCGCGAGGGAATCCAGACGTCCGGCTCGTGCGTGCGCCTGGGGCGGGCGGCCGCGCGGGGGGCGGGGAGGGAAAGTCACGTGGTCACCCGAGAAAGACGCATCTGAAAGGTGCCGGCTGCGTTGGGCTGAGCTCCCTGGCCCTGCTGACCTTCTGGAAGACACCGCGCTTGCTCTTTCACACTGCAGCCAGTGGAGGTTGAGCAGATCTGAGCTGATTAATGCATAAACTAAGCCGGAGCGCAAGAAAGTGCGGCAGGATGGGGACCCTTGTAGCTGGCATATTCCATGGCATGCTTGATCGCTCTGCTAAGGAAGCAGATGATTCATTATTGCTATGCCTAAATAACAAGGTATTTAAGTGCAGTGTATTGAGATATCCAAGGACAGAACTAAATGTGTCTTTCAGACTAGTTTTCCTGATGCGTTCTAGTTTCCTCCTGTAATGAAAAAATTAGGCCAGCCAAATGGAGGTGAAAATCTAACCATTTGGTGAAATGAAGAACATCTCCACGGCCTAGGTTCTTTTTCCAACAGAAGGGGCTCGGAGTAATGTTCCTCTTACTCCCCAGGTGGAGCAATCTTCAAAGAGGATCGGAAGTGTTAATCATCAGGAGGTTTTCTTTAAGTTACTGCAACTCACTTTTCTTTAAGGATCGGAAGGGCATAAAAGAGAAAAATAAACATTGTTGTATGGCGGGAAAGCCATCCCCTGTATTTGTTCCTCTGACTGCAGTGGCTTGAACTGTGCCACTAAGATTTCAAATACTAATGGGGTCACCCAAAGGACGGGTTTCAATGAACCTTTCAGAATAAATTCAAAAAAATAGAACCTACTGCCAAGTTTCAATATATATGAGGCCATTGAAAATCTTTGCTCTTTAAAGAGGTCTTTCGAAGCAGATTTGCCAATGAAATACATCATTTGTCATTTTTGACTGCTGCTGAAACTGGTCACTGGGAGTCAGCATTGAAGTGATGGCAGGCTGTAACCCAGGGCTGGTTGTGGGTCCATCTAAAATGAAGTCCTTGGCAACTTTGATTTTTCTCCGTCTATCTTGATGTTCTTTGTTGATATTATTATGAGGAGCTTTGCATTTTTTTTCAAAGTGAGATTCAATTCATACTGGAGGATATGAATCTGATTCCTTTATTTTCCCCAACAGTTTATTTTTTGCAAGTAGCTTACATACTATATAATTCAGTAGTTCAATCATTCAATCTTATTGTGGAGAATTGTACAATCAGCCCCACATAAATTTTGAGCACCCGCCCCTCCCCCCCACCCCATAGTGAAATCTACCTTAAGAAGACTTTTGTAATCACATCTGTTGTAGTGCTCACTCCCTCCTCCCATCCTCATTAGTTACTCCAGAACTCTCCTTTCCCTTCCTATCTCCCTCTCCCCAACCGGTGTTCCCCATGTCCCCTTGTATCCATTATTACCAATATGCTCCCGAACCTCCTGTGCTTCACAGCTGGGAGACCCAACAGAAAACAATAAAAAACAAAAACACGCTAAAGTGGTAATGGTAAAGGCATAGTAACATACAGACAAAAATACCAATCGGGGGTAAGAAGGAAAAGACAACTAACAATAACCAAAAAGCAAGGGAAGACATTTCTGTCCTGGAAGCACTAAGAAATACTTGCACCCAAAACAAATTCAAATTGTATCTCTATGTTGGTCAACTGGCCAAGGGTTGAGATGGATCCAGCAGCATGGGGATTATAATGGTCTCTGCCTGGTAGAAAGGCTGATGGAGACTCTTGCCTATGGTTAGAGTGGACTTGCAAGTGGCTCTGCAGATAGGTTTGGGGCTCTCACAATCCCCCATAGTTCTACACAAATTGAGTGTTCATAATTTTTGCTCTGATGCTTTTTTCCTCACCATATTCCAGTTTTGTAATTGTCATCTTTGGATCACATTAGGTGATGTATTTCTTCTGTGTGTACTTAGTTGGTGACTCCTTGCTTAGATGACTATATGAGTATAAGCCTTTAAGACCCCAGACACTATTCCAGTGATAACCAGGCATCATCTGCTTTCTTAACTACACTTTGCGGTAACTCCTTTATCTTCAATAATTATTTCATGAAGGAATCGAGCAGGGCCAAGATGTAAGAACTGATTATTCTTAAGCTGGGACTCGGATTTAGTGTAAAACCAAAACCCATTCCTGAACCTATGCCTTTATGTATTTATTTATTGAAAATAATTTGCTCTAATTTTGGAGCCAATACATATTGAGGTAGTCAGTTTATTGTGCCAACATGGTCAATAAACACGTGGGGTTAATTGAAGGGCATAGAGATAAATGACTCGGCAAGCCTCAACTTTCTTGTCTCTCACTCTTTGATCATGGGACCAGTGTGTGGCTGCCTTACTTGTTCTGTGCCTCAATTTGCAAGCCACACTACCTGTGGAACACCTAACCTGTGGACTGTGTTGCTGTAATTTGAGGTTCCTTCAAGACCTGCTTTGCCACACAATTGGAATTTACATCTCTTGAACTGGGGACTGACAGTTGGTGACCTGACTGTTGGTGACCTGCCTTGCTGTTTGCTGCCTGTGCCAGGATAGCCTGAATCTCTCTACAGAGGACTACCTGGCAGCCCTCAAGACTTGAAGGACTGCCAGTGTCTCACAACTCTCTCATGGGAGTGAGTTGCACTGAGCCATTTGTGCTGCTTTATACTTTAACTGTTCATTTCTTGTGTTATTTATCTATCTATCTGTACATAATTTAACTGTTCATTTCTTGTGTTTTATATATATATGGCTGTATAAATATATATATATAATTATTAGCAATCTGGTTTTGTCTCTCTAGAGAACCCTGTCTAACACACATATGTCATATCATTCTATAGTTCAATTATATCAAACCCAATTGTAAAACTTCTTGCATACTCGTACATGTTTTCCAAAACATACTTTTCCTTCTGGACTTCTTGACATCATCTCCCCCTGCTTCTCCCAAACTCTTGTTATATTTTCTTTCGCTGTAGGTTCCATATCCCTGGGTTTCATTTTCTGAAATTTCATTAAAAAAATAACAGTTTCCACAGGGTGACCCCAGTGGCGACGCACCTTTGAGATGCACTCTAATTTAAATGAGCATAAGCAGGCTACAACAGGATGTCCGGCATAGGTTTGCTGTGATATGTGCCTTAATACAGCATCTCCAGTGTTTTTATACCAAGACTTTGTTTGTTCGCCAATCTGCTTTCTTCTGCTTCAGACATCATGTGTTTTCTCAGACATCATGTGTTTTCTGGCTTTAACTCCTCAGGCTACAAGTTTGTCTGGATAGAATGCAGTTTCCCGTTGGCGCTCCCATCTGAGGTCTCACCGATACAGCCCCTGGAGCACAGCATGTATTCCTAAAGTCAGGATTCAGTGTCCCAGTGTTCTGCAACACCTGGCCTGGGCCAGTTCTGTTCTCCTGCTGCACATGCTGCACGTCACTGAAGGTTCTCCCCACCTAATTATCCCAAGAGCATCCTCAGTCTCTCCTCCACACATCTTGAGGTCAGCCCTTCCTCCCCTCCCCCAACAGATATGCACCTGTGTTCCCCCAGATTTGATGGTTCCCTCTCCCGTCTCCTGTGCTGCCCCTCCCATCAGTAAGTCTCATCCCTCGGACAGGGTGACTTCCCCTCCAGGGGACCTCACCCCAGGTCTGCATGGCTACCACTCAGCAGACAGCATCTCCGCAACCCTCTCTCCCCTGGCTATTTGATCCCAGCTGTTGTGAGGTGCCCTTCAGCCAAGTGATAAGTTTTTCTATCCCACTGCACCCTCTCCAACATTTGTTGTCTCCACTTGTTGTGGTGGTGGGTTTTTTTTAATTGAGCTCCAATAATGGAGGCCAGGTGGTATCTCATTGTTGTTTTCATTTGTATTTCCCAGATGACTAATAATGACCTGGAACATTTCCTCATGTGTTTATTAGCTATTTGAGTGTAATCCATTATGAATCTCTGTGCAGGTCTTTTGCTTACCTTCTCAGAGGGTTATTAGTTTTTTTTCTTGCTGTACAGTTGTAAAATTCTGATATATAAATAAAGATATTAATAATTAGGCCTTTGTCTGTTATGTTCTCACTAAATATCTTTTCCCAGTGTGTGAGCTCCCTTTTTACTCTTTTAATAAAGTCTTTTAATGTACACAAGTGTTTTATTTTTAATAGGTCCCATTCATCTATTTTATCTTCTGTGGACTATGTTTTCTTTTTTAATTCTGCTAGCCCATGTATTCCCTGCACTAAGGCTCCTAGTTTTGTCCCAATTTTCTCACTAATGATTCTGATAGCTTTGGGCTTTATATTTCGGTCTTTGATCAACCTTGAGTTTGTTTTTGTGCATGGGTCTTGTTTCATTCTTCTGCACATGTATATATAGCTTTTCCAACACCATTTATTAAAGAGGGTATCTGCTTCCCATTTAATGTTTTTGGTCCTTTAATTTTCTGCATGTAGATGCTTTTATTTCTGGGTTTTCTGTCCTGACCCATTGGCCAGAGTGTCTTTCATTATACCAGTACCAGGCTGTTTTGACAACTTTGACTGTATAGTAAGTCTGGGGGTCAGGTACTGCAAGGCCACCTACTATTTTCTTCTTGAGGGTCCTTTGCCTATCCTGGGTTTCTTCTCTTTCCACATGAAGTTAGTAATTTTCCAGTAATGATGCTGATATTTGGATCAGTATTGCATTGAATTTGTAGATTGCTTTAGCGCTCAATTGGCCCTTGATCCATGTACAAGTTCTGAATGAGCACTAGCAAGTATTCTAGAATTCCCATTCTTTTCTAGGTTATCCAGAGTTTATTATGATCCATGTTGTCAATTTCCTTTGCATAGTCAGTAAAATACAAGGAAACATCTTTCTGGTATTCTCTGCTTTCAGGCAAAATCCGTATGACTTTAGCATTGATATCCGTTGTTCCACATCCTTTTCTGAATCTGGACTGAACTTCTGGCAGTTCCTTGTCAAGGTACTGCTGCACCTGTTGTTGGATGATATTCAGCAAAATTTTGCCTGTGTGTCATGCCAATGATATTGTTCTGGAATGTGAGCATTCTGCTGGGTCACCTTTCTTTGGAATGGGTACAAATATGGATCCCTATCAGTCAGTTGGCCAAGTTGCTGTCTTCCAAATTTCCTGGCACAAACAGTGAGTACATCCAGTGTTTCTTCAGCTTGCTGCAACATTTCAACTGGCATACCATCATTCCTGGAATATTGTTTTTGGCTAATATCTTCAGTACAGACTGAACTTTTTTTTAATAAAACACTTTATTGGGGCTCATACAACTCTTATCACAATCCATACATACATCAATTGAGTAAAGCATCCTTATACATTCGTTGCCTTCATCATTCTCAAAATTCGCCTTCCACTTGGGTTCCTGGAATCAGCTAATTTTCCTTTTTTCCCCTCTCCCTCCCTCCCCATTCCCCCCTCCGTCGTGAACCCTTAATAATTTATAAATTATTATTTTATCTTAGCTTACTGTAGGAGGTATGGGCTGATCAAGGTGTTTACTGATGGGCGACCAATTAATCCCCTGTGCCTCTGTGTCTTTGCAGACAAAAGCATTGCAAAATGACTGTTATTTGTGACCTTGCTGCTAAAAACATTGAGAGATAACTCCGTTATTTAAGATCCGTGTGATTGTCTTAGAACATAGTGCTTTTATTATTCAAATGTTAAGAAAGTGTGACTAGTTAAGTAATATTTGCATAAATAAGAGTTTAAGAATATTTTTTAAGTTTCTTGATATTTGCATTGTAACCAATCCCTTGTAAGAAGAGTGTAAAAACCAAGATTTGAATGTAATCCGGACTTCAGTCCATCAGATTGTTGTCCTCCCAATCCCATACTTTGTATATATCTCTGTCTTTTCCTTTTATCCGCATGCCTCATTTCAGATGCAGCTTGATGCGGGATAGCTGGTCTAATCGCCCGCATTTTGGGCGCCCAAAGTTGAGGCTTTGAAAACTGAGGATCCCGTGATGGACAACACTTTGTAGCACAGCCGTGAATCTTTACAAAGAAAATTAAAGGTAAGTGGTGAAAAGTTGGGAATAATAAATAATGGGACAGACTTCTAGTAAATGTATGTATATAAATATGCTATATCATATATTAAAAATAGAGGAACTAGTGTTAGTAAAGCACAGTTGGAACAATTTATTGGCTTTATACAACAGTTGTGTCCTTGGTTTCCTGATGATGGTTCAGTTGATTTAAAGATTTGGAAAGAGGTTGGAAAAAGTTGCAGGATTTTTATTCTGTCAATGGACCGGCCAAGGTTCCTGTTTTTGCTTTTACTTTATGGGGCTTAATAAAAGACTGTATAGATCCTCGGCACGAGGTTGAAAAATTGACTATAGAAAATAATATTGATGAAAATAAGCCTTCAGTCCCTGGATATAAGAAGTTAGTAAAAACAGATGGATTAGATACATCCAGTGAACAAACCTTAGAAGAGGCAACAGCAGAATATGAGAGAGATAAATATGATCAAGTGTTTATGATACAAGAAGAGGGAAGTGAAGCAAACAAGGAAAAAGGAGAAGAAACAATGTGGCAGACTTTAAATGCTTTACAAGAATCTATATCATAATTAGTTATAGGAAAACCAAAGGGTTTCCGTTTAGGTAAGGCTTTTGAGCCCCCCAAATCAGCCTTACAACAAACCGTAGCTTTAGCAGCAGCACAGGGAATCGATTTAGGAATTCCAGGATGTTACCCAGTTAGGGCACAAAACACTCAAGGACAGGGGCAAATGTTCGCCCCCATTCCATTCAAAACTATAAAAGATTTAAAATCTGCTTGTTCTCAATATGGTCCTCTGGCTCCTTATATGATGGAGTTATTAGAAGCCGCAATAGGAGATGATATGTTTTGTGCAGGAGACTGGAAGCAGCTAGCTCGAGCTGTTTCTCGGGGGCGACTACTTGCTTTGGAAGTCTGAGTTTTCTGAACACTGCAAGATGAGAGCTAAATTAAATGCGGATAATGGCCAACAGCAAATAAATTATGAGATGTTAGCAGGTGAAGGAAATCATAGTGACATGCCAAATCAATTAAATAATCCTTTAGGAGCCTATGCTCAAACAGCGGCGGCTGCTCGTAGGGCTTGGAGAAAACTGCCATCAGGAGGAAGAAACACAGAAGTGTCCAAAATTATACGGGGTCCTAATGAACCTTTTTCAGAATTTGTTAATCGGCTTTTGCAGGCTGCTGGACGAATTTTAGGACAGTCAGAAGACACTAATATGATTGTAAAACATTTGGCTTTTGAAAATGCTAATAGCCCATGTAAAACTGCCATACGCCCTCCTTATAAAAACAAGGCTAGCTGAATGACATGATTAGGCTTTGCGCTGACATTGGCCAATCATACATTCAGGGATTGGCTATGGCTGCTGCTCTACAGCGGAAAACATTACAACAATCTTTAGATTTCCAGGGAAGGTCTAGTAGTGGAGGGATGGGACCTTGCTTTGCCTGTGGTAGACAAGGGCACCTTGCAAAAAAATGTCCCGACAAAAATGGAAATAATAGAGGGGATGCTTCCCTAAAAAGAGGCCCAAACCTTTATCCTAAGTGTCGTAGAGGACCACATTGGGAAAACGAGTGCAAATCTAAGACAGATACAGATGGAAAACTGTTAAGTGGGCCGTCGGGAAACTGCCAGCGGAGCCAGCCTCAGGGCCCAACAAACTGCAGAGCGGCAGCAACAATCCGTTCACAACCTCTATAGGGCAACAGCAGGAAGTGCGGGACTCAACCTCAGTCCCTCCACCCGCTCCATATAAACAGGAGATATGGGAATACAAGCCATTCCTACTGGTGTATGTGGGCCTTTACCTCCAGGCATGGAAGGGCTCATTTTGGGAAGAAGTAGCACCACTATGAAGGGATTGCAAATTTCTCCTGGGATGATAGATCAGGATTACACCGGAGAAGTTAAGGTCATGGCTTCATGACCTACTAAAGTTAGTGTTTTGTCTCCAGAAAATAGAATTGTACAATTGTTACTATTGCCGCTTCATAAAGTAGGAAGGAAACATAATAAAGAACGACGAGACCAAGGTTTTGGCTCTTCGGATGCCCTACTGGATCAGAAACTTTAAAGAAGGAAGGTCTGAATTAATCCTACTCATAAAAGGAAAACAATTTAAAGGATTATTAGACACTGGAGCAGATGTATCTTGTATAGCAAAAATACATTGGCCACTGGAGTGGCCTCTTTCTACTGCAGATACATACTTAGAGGGCATAGGAGGGCAGGCTCAACAGCCCTGTAAAAACTCTGATAATTTAGAATGGAAAGACACAGACCGACATAAAGGTATCTTTAAACCTCTTATAGTTAATGATTTACCCATAAACTTATGGAGCAGGGATGTATTGAGTCAAATGGATGTAATGCTGTTTGGGCCTAACCAACAAGTCACAAATACGATGTTTGACCAAGGATATGTTCCTGGTACTGGGCTCAGAAGTAAAGGACAAGGCATTACTGAGCCCGTACAAGCCCAGGGAAACTCAAACAGATTGGGTTTAGGAAGTTTTTTATAGCGGCCACTGACAAGTCTGCACCCCATGCAGATGCTATTACTTGGAAGTCTGATGAGCCTGTGTGGGTTGATCAATGGCCACTTAATGAAGAGAAGTTAAAAGCTGCCAAACTCTTAGTGCAGGAACAGTTAGAAAGGGGACATATAGAACCATCCAATTCGCCTTGGAATTCTCTGATTTTTGTTATCAAGTGAACATCAGGTAATTGGCGATTATTGCAAGATCTGAGGAAAGTTAATTGCACCGTAGAAACCACGGGAGCTTTACAACCTGGCCTGCCTATCCCCTCTGCTATTCTCAGTAACACTATTATTATAGATTTAAAAGATTGTTTTTATTCCATTCCCTTGGCTCCCAAAGATTATAAAAGATTTGCTTTTAGTGTTCCTAGTGTTAATTTTAAAGAACCTATGTAACATTATCAGTGGAGAGTTTTACCTCAGAGAATGTCTAATAGCGCCACCTGATGTCAAAAGTTTGTAGCTGCAGCTATAAAGTCAGTAAGAACCTCTGAACCATCGGTATGTATCATTCACTACATGGATGATATTTTGATGGCTCATAGGGACCAAAAGGTGGTTCTCTTTATTTTTGACTTATTACGAGAAGCATTAAAAAGGCATGGGTTAGTTATAGCAGAAGAAAAAGTACAAGTTATTGAACCTTACAAATATTTAGGACATATTTTACAGAAAGGTTTTGTTAAACCCCAGAAGATAGAAATAAGAAAAAATCACTTAAAAATTTTAAATGATTTTCAAAAATTATTAGGAGATATTAATTGGTTTAGACCATATTTAAAAATAAGTACTGGAGAGCTTAAGCCTTTATTTGATATTTTAAAAGGAGATCCTGATCCAAATTCGACTAGGGAAATTTCCCCTTTAGCAGAACAAACCTTAAATTTAGTAAATGTACGTATTCAAGAACAACAAATTATGTACATTAATTATGATAAACCTTGGTACTTTTACATCTTGCCCACTCATCACACACCTACTGGTGTGTTATGGCAAGAAGGACCATTATTGTGGGTGTATTTAGCTTCTTCAAGAAAGAGTTCTAAAACCTTATTTTGAAAAAATAGCTAAATTAGTGATGAAAATTAGATCCGTGTCCATTAAATATTTTGGAAAAGACCCTAATTCCATAGTCATACCTTATGACAGACCCCAAACTTATTGGTTATGGGAAAGTTGTGATTCATGGGGATTAGCATTTGTTGGGCTTTGTGAATTGGTGAACAATATTTATCCTCCAGATAAATTGTTACAATTTGCTAAAAAACACTTATTTCTTTTCCCCAGTATTTGTAAAAATAAACCCATACCTCATGCTCTTACAGTATTTACTGATGGGTCCTCCAATGGAACTGCACCTATTTCTTATAAAGGACATATTATGGTTAAAAAATTTCCAGCTCAATCTGCACAGTTAGTTGAGCTACATGCAGTCGTCATAGCAGTTTTTCAATTACATACTGAACAACCTTTTAACATTTATTCAGACAGCCTATATGTTGTTTTTGTATTAAATAATTTAGAAGCTGTTGCTTGTATTCAATCACAAAATGAACCTATTTTGGCTTTATTTGGTGAATTACAACAATTAATTTGGAACCGCAAATATCCCTACTTTGCGGCAAATATCAGAGCTCATTCTTCCCTACCTGGGGCTTTGGCAGAGGCGACAATTTAGCTGATTGCCCAACTCGAGCTGTGGCAGCATTTGTCAATTTATCTGAAGATCAAATTACTTTAGCCCAGCGTTCTCAACAACTACATCACCAGAATAGCCAGGCTTTAAAACATCAATTTAACATATCTAAAGAAGCAGCAAGGGACATAGTAAAATCTTGTCCCGTTAGTGCTCTTCATTTACCAGTTCCTCATTTAGGTGTTAATCCCAGAGGACTGCTCCCTGGACATCTGTGGCAGATGGATGTTACTCACATTCCTTCATTTGGTAAATTAGGTTATTTGCATGTTACGGTGGACACTTACTCTGGATTTATTGTGGCCACTCCTATGACTGGTGAAAAAATGTTTTTAGTTATTCAACACATGTTACATTGTTTTGCTATAATTGGTGTACCTAAATGCTTAAAGACAGATAATGGATCCGCTTATATTAGTAAATCATTTGCTCAATTTTGTGTCACTTTTTGAGTTAAACACATAACTGAAATCCCTTATAATCCTCAAAGCCAAGGTATTGTGGAACGTGACAATGGGACTATTAAGTGACAATTAGATAAAATGAAAAGGGGGGAGATATACCCTTCTACCCCTCACACTTTAATTAATCATACTTTATTTATTTTCATTTTTTGAATTTGGATGTGCACGGTCAGTCTGCTGCTGACTGCTGTTGAAAAAAGATTCCCAAATATAAAGACAAAGCATATGTAAAATGGAAAGATTCACTTAATGGACAATGGCAAGAACACGCTCCGTCCTGATTTGGGGGCGAGGGCATGTTTGGGTTTTTTCCCACAGGATGCTGATGGAGCACAGTGACTGATGGAAAGGGTGGTGCAGTTGCAAACCATGCAGATGATATTTTGCCTCCAAGTGCTTCTGAGGACTTCACGCAGTGAGCAGTACTAGGCTTAAGTTCCTGATCCACCACTCTTACATCCTGCTGTCTGGGAAGTCTGGAAATCACGGTGTGGTTTAATGACTCACGTCTTCCCTGTACAAGGTGAAGGAAATGTAATCTCATCCACTCAGCAGTATTTTTCTTCTTGTGGACTTGAAAGAATAATAAAACCATATTGTGGAGATCATGTCTCATGGACAAGCCCATCCGGTATAACATCACAAAAGAGAGATATATCATCAATTGATCCGGCAACCAGAACAAAACTAAAAAAAAAATACTGGCAAATGGAAATTAAAGACTACTTTGGAAATGTGAAGCTTATGGGCACTTCCTGCAAGCCACAGGGAAATGCCACTGCCTGCGTACCATCGCCTTATGTACTTTTGGCAGAGAATATTACTATAGAGCATGATGATTCGAAGTTTAACATGTCTTGTAATAATTGTAATTTGTCTAATTGTATTACCTAGACCCCTGAAGGTATTGTCATTGCAATTTTGTATTAATCTTCTTTTGTTATACTGACAGTGAATTACAAACTGCCCACTTTGTTAATAAGTTATCCAAAAATGTGACTAATGTGTAGGGTACTTAAGAAAATATAGACAGAAAGTTAGAACAAAAAGTTAATGCTCTTTATGACATAGTCACAGCAGAAGTGTGTGTATTGTTAATCCTATACATACTTCCTATGATACTGTGCAAGGTTATGATTGAATTATTGGCCTTAAGAACAAAGCTTTGTGAAGTGGGGTGTAAGGCAGAGGCTGGTAAGATCGAGTCTGAGTCTCCCAACCTAAGAGAGGTCATAGTCGCCTGGAGGACTGTGACTAATGACAGGTAAGGGAGATTTCAGGACTCGACAACCTAAGACAGACACAGTAATCTGCCGACGTTTTGAGTAAAAACATCTTCAGTAAATAAAAAAGGGAGAGATGTTGAAGGCCATTAAGACTCAGCCTTAAAACAGCTGAGAAGTCTCATGACCTATGTGTTAGTGTTTGCTGATTTCTTCTGTGACAACATTTTGAACAGACTGTCAAGAACAAGAAAGTACGCAAGGTCTGGAAAAAGAGGTGTTTTAATTTTCTCAAGGATGTCTAACTTGGCAGAAGATAGAATTACTATGTGTATCAAATGTGCTTGCTTAACAATAAGATAATTAGCCCTGTTTTGTTTCTGCATGAATATAAGGAATATGTTATTATTATTATTATTAATTTTTTGGAAATTATTTGCGTTTTACTACCTTGTTATCTGCAATGTCTCCAAACCATGCTAGCATGAATTATGGCACAAGTTCATCTGAACAGCCTTGAGTTGAACAGAGTTCATGGAGTTACCCCCCTCCACAAAGTCTGAAGGACTGGCAGTCAATGACGGGTAAGAGGATTGAGTTCAGATGCATCAACCTAAGACAGGAAACTGTTTTTAAATAACAGTAGACCCAATGGCGGGTAAGATCATCAGGATCTCTCCCAACCTAAGACAGATGCAGTCCCGCTTTGCTCATTTTTAGGAAATAAAAAAGGGGGCTATGTAGGAGGAATCAGCTGATCAAGGTGTTTACTGATGGGCGACCAATTAATCCCCTGTGCCTCTGTGTCTTTGCAGACAAAAGCATTGCAAAATGACTGTTATTTGTGACCTTGCTGCTAAAAACATTGAGAGCTAACTCAGTTATTTACGATCTGTGTGATTGTCTTAGAACATAGTGCTTGTATTATTCAAATGTTAAGAAAGTGTGACTAGTTAAGTAACATTTGCATAAATAAGAGTTTAAGAACATTTTTAAGATCCTTGATATTTGCATTGTAACCAATCCCTTGTAAGAAGAGTATAAAAACCAAGCTTTGAATATATTTCAGTCCATCAGATTGTTGTTCTCCCAATCCCATACTTTGTATATATCTCTTTTTTTTCCCCTTTCATCTGCACACCTCATTTCAGATGCAGCTTCATGCGGGATAGCTGGTCTAATCACCTGCATTTTACACTGCCCGGCGGCTCCCTTCACCCACTTTCCTGTTGCCCATCCCTCAGAGAGGAGGTTATATGTAGATCCCCGAGATCAGTTCCCCCTTTCTACACCACCTTCCCTCCAGGTATCGCCACTCTCACCATTGGTCCTGAGGGGTTCATCTGTCCTAGATTCCCTGTGTGTCCAGATCCCTACTGCACTGCTGTGCATCCTCTGGTCTAACCAGGTTTGCAAGGTAGAATTGGGATCATGATAATTGTGGGGGAGGAAGCATTTAAGAACTAGAGGAATGTTTTGAGTTTCATTGTTGCTACACCAAACCCTGAGTGACTCATCTCCTCCCCACTACTCCTCTGCAAGGGATGTCCAGTTGTCTACAGATGGGCATTGGGTCCCCATCACAGACTGAACTTCTTTTGGTGCCACTGGTCCTTGCTCATATGTTACCTCCTGAAAGGGTGAACTGTCGACTAGCTTTCTTTGGAATAGTGACTCTGTATACTCTTGATGCTTCTTACACCTTTCAATATTTTGCACATAGAACCTTTGACAATTGCAACTCCAGGCTTGAAGTTTGCATGAGTTCTTTCAGTTTCAGGTATACTGGGTGTGTTCTTCCTTCATGTTTTCTAATTCTAGATCTTTACACCTTTCATTTTAATACTTGACTTTGTCTTCTCGAGCTGCCCTTTACATTTCTCTATTCAGCTCTTTGACTTCATTTTTCTTTCATTTGCTTTAGCTTCCTTACTATTAATAGCAAGTTTTAGAGTCTTTGCTGATGAAATCCACTTTGATCCTTTCTTTCTTTCCTGTTGCTTGGATTTTTTAAAATGACCTTTTGCTTTCTTTGTGAAAGATCATCTTGCTGTCCTCTCATAGCACAGCAGGTATTTGTTCATTAATTAGTGTTCAATGAATCAAATCTCTTCTTGAGATGTTCTTGAAATTCAGGTGAGATAGACTCAAGGTCATATTTTGACATTTGTGGATTTGTTTTAAATTTCTTCAGCTTTAGTGCTACAGCTCTTTTAGAATTTGTCTAGCAGGTTTTCTGGTCTTCCCGGAAAACCCCTAAAATATATATATATAAATTTCTTCAGCTTTATCCTGCAGTGACATGTGAGCCCCTGGTCTAGTTTTAGCTGCGGACATTGAGATTCTCCCTTGTGTCTTTCCACATAGGTAGTAAATTTGATTTCTGTGTATTCCATCTGGGGAAGTCCATGTGTTGTTTTAAAATAAGGTATTTGTAATGTACAAGTCATTGAATTTGAAAAAATACATACCCATAGCTCTCCTGTTCATTTCTGTTACCAAGTCCAGTCACTCCAACTACCGTTCCTTCTTTGTTTCCAACTTTTACATTCCAATCACCAACCAGTGTATCTTTATTGCATTTTTTTGTATTTCATGGTGGGTTTAGCAAGACCCTTTCTGGCAATGCATGCTGCAGCATTCTTCTTGACTGCGTTATTCCTCTTGATTGTGTTATTCCCAGCACAGTAAATCATTCTGATTCAAAATGGCCAATGCCAGTCCCCCTCAGCTCACTAATGCCTAGAATATTGATCTTTATGCATCCCATTTCCTTTTTAACCATTTCCAATTTTCCTAAATCCATACTTTGAACATTCCAAGTTGTGAGCATTAGAAGGTTTTTGCAGTTGCTTCTCATTATCCTGAGTCATTCCCCAAATGAAGGTCCTGAGGCTTCAGTCCACAGGCTTTACCTAACTCAGCTCACCGTGTTTGACTCTCCTCCATGGGATCAGTTTCTTGTCAGTCACATTTCGAGTGTCCCCAGGCTTCAGAGACCCATCTCTGGCAGACAGTGTTCTACTTCCTTTATGTAGGCTTTCAGTATGTGACAATTCTTAAAAACTATGCATAAAACTTTCTAAGGCTTCTTCCTTCTAAGTGGGGAGCCAAGTCCTTCTTTGTTGTCTGTTCTTAGTCTGGAAGCTCTGCTAAAACCTGTTCACTTTGGGTGATCCTGCTGGCATTTGAAACCCCCATGACACAGCTTCCAGCATCACGGCAAGACATAAGCCACCACAGTATAACAAACTGACAGACACGTGGTGGCATTCCTTTATAGGCAGGCCAATTAGAAAATAGTCATTGTGTTTGACATATTAGAAACAGCTGATTTCTCATTGCTGAACATATTATGTTCATCTTGAAAATGCCTTTCTCCTTCTGCTGAACTTACAAAAATTGTTCTGAGAATATTGTTAGTTCTTTGAACACTTTCAGGGAATTGCATAATTCACTCCTAATGTTTCATAGGAGTTAGGTTTCAAAGCTGAAACGAATGACAATGGTTCACCCTTTGGTTGTTTGATACTTTTTTTTAAGTTGAAAGTTTTTATTTTTACAAAGATTTGGAAAGTTATGAACATGGACATTTTGGATTCTTCTAAGCTTTGTTCTTTTTTTCACATAACTGAGGTTCACAGTCAGTTATTAATTATTAACTATTATGTACTTAACAGAAGAAACACAATACTATCCCAAATGGAGAAGAAGGCATTGGATTTGCAGGCAGGTAGCAATGAAAATGCCCAGCCTGAAATATCTGTCAGTGATCATTTTCTTACAGTTTGAGTAAAAGATATAGACTGCAGAATAGAAACAAAAATGAATATAAAACTGATCTTCTAGAAATACAACTATTTTATACAAATCTTGATTTATCTAACACGTCTATAAGAATGAACTGGAAATTAGTTCTCCTAAGGAAAGTATATGTAATTTTAAATTTGAAAAAGTGGATGGTGATTTGCAAAAAGGAGAGTCAATAATAAAGTGTTACATTTTAACCTAACTACTATACGTCTGCCATTAAGGCCTTGCAATGCTTTCTAAGAGCAGGGCTCTTCACATGCCTCAACTATAATCAGAGGGGATTCACCAGAGGCTTGCGGATTAGATAATTTTGAAGAATATTGAAATATTCACTTACAGAAATAAAGAGCAGAACTGTATTAGAAATAGAATGAGGATGTTCTTAGAAGCAAGGATGGTGAGCTTCTATCTCACATACTACTATGGACAAGTAATTAGGAGAGACCAGTGCCTTGAAGACATCATGCTTCCTACAGTAGAGGATCAGAGAAAAGATGAATTGATACAGAGGCTGCAGCAATGGGCTCAGACATAACAAATTGTAAAGTTTGTGCACAGGCCGTGTTTCGTTCATAGGGTCACTATAAATTGGAACCAACTCACTGATACTTAACAACACCAACCCACCAGTAAATTTTAGAGTTGAGATTGAAGAAATGAACACATGCCTTGACATTTTTTCCCTAGACTCTTATATTGATATTTTTAAAAGTATGAGGAATGAAAGAAAAATGAATGAAAAATCTAAAGACATACATAATTAAAAACTACCACCATTGAGAATTTTTTTAATTAAATTGTTTAACGATAGTATTTAGGAGGACTTATTGTCTTCCTATTTATTCTTTGTTAAGATTGAAAAACAAGGAAATCAGGGGGGCACAAGGTTGAAGTACATTTGTTTATTAAGGCACAGGTATTCTATAAATTTTATTAATAAATACAGTTATAAAAATAGATCATTAAAATAAATTTATCATCAGAAAATAAAAAGAAAGAAACCTAAGGATTACATCCTACTTTTTACATTTGTTGTATTCACAGGTCAAACAAAAATGTTTTTCTTACATAAACACTTAAAAATACATTTTACTGTATTCATCCTGTGGGAAAGTTATTTCTGAATCTAGAAATGCTCCATGAAGCAAAATTAATTTATCTTTTCATCGGCCAACTGGCCTATGATTCAGATCTTTAGTAGAAGCCATAGCGTCATTATGGTTTATCATACTATCAATGGTTTCCCCTAGAGGCAATCCTTTCTCATGATACTGTATTGAAACAGAATCTGGTATGACTTCATAGCCATGAAAAAAAGCCTAAGATTTCATTAGCTTTAAATGGAAGATTCACTATTTTATTAGACGCTTCTCTATAAGAACAGCAATTTAATTTTTCTTTACATTCTGTGTTTGTTAACTGAAGTAACAAATGGGAAGTGATAAAAATGTAGAATTCCGTGGCACGCGGCAAGGGCAGCGGCTATGACACAGAGGCCACAGGACCTAACTTCGCCCAGCGCTGTCATCACCAGGATCGCGATGAAAGGGAAGCGCAAGACGCTCAACTGCAGTGACATGCTCTCTGCCATGGAAGAAATGGAGCTCCAGCGGGTGTTACTCCCCTGAAAGAGGCCGGGGCAGAAAGGCAAGAAGGAAGCTTCCGAACAAAAGAAGGACAAAAACCTGAAAATAGATGCAGAGGAACAAGAAAAGGCAGGGATGAGGACAACGAGGAAGAGGAGGAAAGACTAGACTAGAGAAGAACAGAAAAAGGAGGAGGAGGAGGAGGAGGAGGAGGAGGAGGAGGAGGAGGAGGAGGAGGAGGAGGAGGAGGAGGAGGAGGAGGAGGAGGAGGAGGAGGAGGAGGAGGAGGAGGAGGAGGAGGTAGACAACTGAGAGGCACGGGAAGACCGTGGCCTCTTGGAAGGTGCCACTAGGAAGGGTGGGACACAGTTCTGGGAGCAGTCTTCAGCGGACGGACGTGAACAGATGGAGCTAAGACTGGCTAGAAATACAGCACAGAGCCTGCACTTCCTGGACCGAAGGCACCTTGTTTCCTTTAATCGAACTGAAGGCATGACATTCTGACCTGAGGGATTCCTAGCAGCTAATTCAATTAGCCAATTGGATCTCTCTGATTTAGTGCTCTGGTTATATGTATGGTTAGGCTGTTTTTGATCCCTTTCCATCTTCCTCACCCGCCCTCTCTACCTCCCCCCACCCCCACACACACAAAATAACTTTCATCCTACCCGCTGTGTTCCAGATCGCAGCAGAGGCTCAGGAAAAATGGGCTTTGATCACAACCAGCCTATATTTGATTGGATAATATTTTAGCTTACTTATTTTAGCGTGGGTTAGTCTTTGGAGACTATTAAAAAAGTCATTGGAGAGAAACGAAAGCAGTTGTTTTGCTACTTGACAGATAGATTGACTGGACTAAGAACCGTCCTGTATTGTTCTTAGTAAGTCTGTGGCTTGCTGGATGGTTGCACCCTGGGAAGACAGGCTTTGAAATGAGTGCTGCAGTGTGTATTTAAGCAAGCAAGGATGCCAATGCCTTATTCTTACAAATCAGATGTCTCAGGTGAACCTCCCTGCCTGCCTGCCATGTACAGCGTTTGTCTTCACACACACGAAGGGTTTGTCTTCACACACACGAAGGTGTAGAATTCCAGGGTTTGTCCTGTAGTCTCACCTCCCAACTCCTCAGGCTTTAATTCATGACCCATTCCTAACTTCATAACCTCAAGGCACACTTTTTCCATCGGCCTCTCGCCCTGCCTCTGCCCTCTTTCCCATTCCCACTTCCTCCTCTTCTCACTTCTGCCGCGCCAGGAAAGCTGGTCAGCTGCTTAATAGCTAACAGGGTAGGTTTCCCTGGTTCCCTAGTTACAATCTCATGTCTTTTAAAAACTGATTCTCACCCTTTCTCTAACCTTAAGGATGGTGCTCAGGAATCTAATTCCCCCAAACTATCACCCCTCTCACGGCTCGGCTCCGAATGGTTTCCTTTAGGCTGCCTTGGCATTCCCCCCGCGCCCCCCCCCCCAGCACTTTTTGCCTCTTTGTGGAATGTTCGGAGTTTGACACTTAACTTGTCCAGTGAGTAACAGAAAAAAACTTGATAAGTGAATCAAGAATCTTGAGAAACCCATAATGTGTTTTATAAATAAAGAACATTCTTATTTTTTTTAAATGTAGAATTTCATCAAAAGCATCAGGAGTTTTATGAAATGAATAAATGCTGCAAGCATAACTTTTTATACCTATAGACAGAATGAACATTAACTATGGGTACTTAGACTCTGCGTGCTGTTGTGCAGATGAATGTTAAAAAGATAGTAAAAAAATGTAAATTTGTGATTTCAACATTGCCTAGCTGCCCAGGTTAGAGAATCCTGATTACAAGTGCCATTTAACAGCCTGTCCATTGGACTCAACAAAAAAAATCAGCTATCGTTCTGCTGAACTGGTTCAAACCTCCACTGTATTAACCCATCTGGAATGAATGATGACTCAATTTGAGAATTATTCTCTTCAAATGGAGCTGGCTAGAGAAAACAGGCTTTCCCCTTTGCATTTCTTGGTAAAAGGCCTGTCCCATAGACAGGCCTTCTAAACTTAACATTGTCTAGCTACTATATCATTAGGAAGCTTACATGCAGAATAGCATTCAACTGAAAATTTGAAAGTCAATCTCCTTTATTCTTAGGTTCCATATTTACAACTACTTACTAACATTTATTAGTAGCCCCAAATTAATTCTTGCAGTGTTTCCACCATCATTTATGGAAAAAATTTAGTCGTTCAGCACAGACTTCCTATGGTTAAGCAAGGTGGCACTCTAATTTATAACAGTTTTCATGTTAAACAATTGTCCTTTTCTCCATGTAGTATGATGTTTCCACATTTTGTGCCCCCCCTTTTTTTTCTGGGGAGGGGAAGGCAACTTTGTTAGATCTCTCGGGGGAGAAATATACCTCTCTCCTTGGCTCCGTGTGAGAAAGAATTCATGCCAAAGCCTGGTTTGTAATCCCAGTGAGTTTTATGAGAATTAGCAGAAGTTTCAGGTTTACACAGGCAATGCAGGGCCCCTTACCCAGTGCAGCCTGCCTGGAAACTGCTCAGAAAGTCACGCAGTCAGCTTCGGGCTCCTGCCTTTTTCAATTATTCTGCGGGAGGCGTGGTGGATGACCCTGGTTGGCTCCATTGGCTGAATTGAATTCACCTGGCCTAGGTGGGTCAATCCAGGTGCAGCGCCCACCCAGGTGTACCTCCCCTTCCTGGCCGGAAGCCTGAATTTCTGAGTGCATGGAGTATACCACTCCTTCCTGGGCCAGTAGCTCAGACCTCTGAGCATGCGTAACGGACTTCCCAGTCCCTAAGCTAAATTACCTAACAACTTCATGGTATAAATGCCTCCACGCTGTTGAAGGGCTGTTAGAGAGCCTTATGGAGAAAATGCATGTGTAAGGGAAATTTCATTCAGGAACATTATAATTCTTTTGGCTAATAAAACCAAAATGTCAAGTAAATAATCTATATTTAAACAAAAACACACATAAAACAAGAATATTTGACTTGTCAAAAATTTTGTGACCAGAAGCGCTCAAAAACCTAACCCTGTATTAACTAGAAGAAATGATTCAGCATTCATGAATTCAGTGTTTGTGGGGACATTAACAACTTTCCCCTAACCCACCCCCCCAAAATCTCCATTATAATAGAACTGATTTCAACTCAACCATCCTGTATAGGTTTCCTAGACTGTGCATCTTTATGGGAAAAGAGAGCCTCATATTTCTTCCTAGGAGGCAGTGGATGGGTTTGAACCACCAACCTTCCAGTTAGTGGTTAGTAGTCCAACACTTACTAATAAATACCACCAGGACTCTTGATGACGTTATAAAACATAATTATCACAAGTAATGAGAATAACTATATCTGTCTGTTAGCATATTTTTTTACATCTCTTTCTACCAAAAAATGTCCTCTCTTTTCATTTTGTATTAAACACTTTCAGTTCAGGCAATAATTCCCACCACTCCAGTGAAACACAACTTACCAAGATCATAAAGACTCACATGTTACCATACTAAAACCAAAGCCAACTCACTGCCTTTGAGTCAATTGTAACTCATAGTGACCCTGTGAGTTTTGAAGACTGTAACTCTTTAGGGAAGTAGAAAGCATATCTCACCATTGTCTCAGTGCATTGCTAATCTTTCTTCAAAACTTCAGTTTGTGGTACAAAATATTGGGAACTTAATTATGTCAATGACATTAACTTTTACAGGACTCCCTCTGATCTTTGGTTTCTCAGTCACATGCCCTCTTGACCTCTGTCATACTGGTGGGGGAAAAATAAAAAGCTTTTTAGGGTTGCAAATAAATGCCCAAAGGACATAGCACACTACCTTAAACCTCAGCCCAAAGTACTCAGCTGTAGTTCTGTGGGTGCAAAAGTTTAGCATTTCTAAGTAAGTGCCTAGAGGTACCGAATTCAATGGGCCAGCATCCTGCCTGAAGGCACTAAGCTTTACCTGCTTAGTAGGCTAGGAATTTCACTAGTTCATTTTGTGACCTTGGTTCTAAATGGCAAATGAGATCCAGAACAAGAAAAAATCTTGTTAAAAACATTTCAACGTTTCAAAATAAGGTTATATCCATAAGTCCAACCCTTAGCACTGACTTTTGGAAATAATATGATTAGTAACATAAAAAGCATTATAGAGGAAAAAAGATAGCACAAACTGGATGGTTATCTAGAACCCATACCTGAAACAAGGACTTCATTGGGAAAATTCAGAGCTCTGCTCTTAGAGTTGTCCTGTTCTATACAGTGTCCTGTTTTATACAGTGATGGGGTAATGGTGCAGAGAATACACATACAAATACATGAATGGCACAAGGCTATGAGAGATTGCTTATGCCCTGCCTAATGGCAGGGTGGCTCAGGAAGGTCTGAGCTGGCTAGAAAATGAACTGCACTAAAATAACATTAAAGTTAACAAGGATCAGTGTTAAAACTTGTACCTAGATGGGAGAAGGTTGAATTACCAGGAAGTACAGAATTAAGGAATCTTGGTGATGCTGTCAGCTAAGCCTTAAACTGCTAACCGCAACATCTGTAGTTTAACCCCACCAGCTTCTCTGGAGAAAAAAGAGTAAGCTATCTGCCTCACAAAGATCCACAGCCTCAGAAACCATGCACTGGGGTCACTTGAGTTGGAATTGGCTCGATGGCAGTGGGTTTGAATTGGTTTGGTTTGGATTGGGATAAAGGAGCAATAACGAGACATCATGTCAACTTAAAAAGTCACCCAGTATTTTGGTGTTTTAATGGTAAACAAACTCAATATTGTTCAAAAAGAGCACACAATTGCCAAGAATGATGCTGTAATCTCCAACTGCACTGCTAGAAATGTAATGGCTGAGAAATACAGACCCAATGGTGACGTATTGGGGACTAGGTCTGTCAAAGTACTGCTCTGTGGAGTCCTGGGCCAATCCTTTGCTGATGAGTACATAAACGGTGTCTTGCTGTCACCATTAGTTTCCTAGTGCTGCCGAAAGAGAAATATCCTGAGTAGCTGGCTTTAAAGAACAGAAATTAATTTTCTTATAGTTCTAAGTATGAAAGTCCAAATCAGGGTCTCAGCCATGGAAATCGCTGCCTTTTCAGTGTCCCTGGGGACTCCTTGATTCCGTGGTGCTTTGGGGCATAGAATCAGCGCTCAGCACTCACGTGGTTTTTGTCTTTGTGTGTGTGTGTGTGTGTGTGTGTGTGTGTGTGTGTGTGTGTGTGTAACAGAGAGGGGGTGGGGGAAAGAGAGACTTAAAAGTATCTATTTATAGTCTGGATACAAAAAATACCCGAGAGAAACTCCCTTTCCTTTTGAATACATTGAATTAAGTTGCATTATGGATAGTGATTACATTGTATTGCCTGGAAAGAAATTGAATTATAATCTATAGAAAACACATAACTAACCCTTGACAACAACTAGACTACTGTGTGGCAAAAAAAGAGATGTATAACTTATAGAAATTGACAAAATTAGACATCACACTATGTCAGCCTCAGTGAATTCAATGAATACTTCCTGAAAAAAAATGTTTATATTGATCTAGAAGCAAGCAGCAAGGATTTTGAAAGAACAATGACCACTTAGTCATAGGAGCACTGATGGAGTAAATGGAGATATTCTGTCTGTAAAAGAGAAGGCCTGGCTGGTTTGTAATGGCTGTTCTAAAATATTAAAGATTACTACATGGGGAGAAAATCATATATAATTATTCAAGCCTGGAGTGGTGGAAAGAGTCCAGGTTAAACTCTCAACTGCTCCCCAAAGGTGGGCAGTTTTAACCCAACATCTGCTTTGTGAGAGAAAGAAATAGCTATCTGTTTCTGGAAAGGTGACCACTTTGAATGCACTATAGGACAGTCCTATTTTCTCTTTGAAGGACACAAAGAGTCAGAATAATTCAATAGCAACAGGAAACACATTCCTCAACCCCACAGCTATTAAATCTAGCTTCTATTTCTTTTAAAAATATATATAAATGACTAATGTAGCATGTTCACATGTATAATTTAATGACATCAACAACTTTAATCATGTTGTCCAACGATTGCTAAAATTTCCATCAACATAGACGGAAACTCAATGCCTCATCCCACCCTTGGCAAACACTAATAAACCTGCATTCTACACATTCAATCTATTTCTTCAGTGGAACAAAATGTTTGTTTGTTTTCCCATCAATGTCTGTGTATTGAGAAAGAGCTAAAACTATTTGCAAGTTCAGTCAGGAAGAAACTGCCCTGGATGAAGGATTTCACTTCCTATTCCGCCCGCCAGGTTCCTCCTGGCATAAGTTTTCTCCTTATAGTCACCCAGCATCAAATGTGGTCATCTCAAATATCGAAATGCCATGAGAAGTCGCGTTGGAGTTCTTATCCTCAAGAAGTCAAACAATCGAGTCTCAATTAGGGCAGATACGATTCTAGCTGACCACATGCAGAATGTGGAGACTGGAGTTCCTTCCGGAGGGAGGAACTGAAGATTTCAACTGTGCCACTGAGTAGGGAATCTCCACAGCCCAGGCGCAAGCTTTGGTCACTCGAGAAGCAGCAGTACCATTTCTCCAGTCACTCGAAATTTTAACTAGACTCTAAACTCTTTTGGTGTATTGAGACTACCCCAATGATAACATGTTTTACAAAAAGTCCATTATTTATTCATAAGGCACTTTTAATGTTCCTGATAAGTTTCAAAAAGCTCACAGCCCTTCCCCCCCCCACCCACCAAAAGCAAATGAAACGTAGGCTGGACTCAAATAGGAACACCAGAAACAATTTTAAGTACTGTTTGCTAGCTTACCTTATTTGCTTGCCTCAGATATTCATTCATTCTGTCTGTAAGTCCCTATCTCTTCCTTCATTCTATTCGTGGCCTCATCTGGTTGCATGACTTTAAGTACAATCTATATACTGGATATCCCAATTTATATCTTTAGTTCTGATTTCCAAAATTCCAAATCCAAAGCAGACTTAGTATCTTCATGAGGATACTAAACAGCCTTTTCTATTGTTGTTGGGAGCCTCACGCTGACTGTGATTCTTAGTGACCTTATATTAACCAGAACACAATGTTTCCTGGTTCTATATCATCCACACAAATATTATTATGCGTGATCCTGTTGGTACAGCTGCTGTGCTAATACATCTTTTAGAGAGTCTCCTATTTTTTGCCAAGCTTGTGCTCTACCACGCATGGTTTTCTTTTGAAACAACTGTCCCTTCTGATGATGTGTCGAAAGTAAGTAAGGCAAAGTCTTGCTGGCCCTGCTTCCAAGGGGTATTTTGACTCTACTTCCAAGCATTTCTATTTAAATGAGTTCAGAACAGAACTACTACCATTCCAGAATAAAACAAATCAAAAGCCTACAGTCAGTGAGTTGATTCTAACTCACAGTGACCCTATAGAATAGAGTGGAATTGCCATTTTGGGTTTCCAATACTGTGCATTTTTACAGGAGGAGTCAAGCTCGTCTTTCTCCCGTGCGGTAACTGTTGTGTCCAAATTGCTGACCTCGCAGTAACTCAGTACATTAACCACTGCATCACCAGGTCTCCACATCCACAATAATTCCTTTCTCAGGATTCCACACGAGTAATTAGGATATTTACACCCTGCCAATACACACACATCTAGGAGTCATTAAAAATCATAATTCTGCTCTTTTTCTAACTCCTTTATGTAATCATTAACAAATCCTGCCAATATATAATAAAATAAATATCACATTAAGATAATCCTATCCACTACCATCCTGGTCAAAAAAGAAAAAAAAAAAACTAAACTCACTGCCATAGAGTTAATTCTGCCTCAGAGCTTTCAAAAAAGACAGGATAGAACTGCCCCTGTTCATCTCTGAGACTGCAACTAGTCATTGGAGAATAAAGCCTCATCTTTCTCCTGAGGAGCAGCTGTTCGTTTTAAATCCTTTGCTCAGCATGTGGGTTGAGTAACTATGGTAAGAGGGTACGATCCTGTGCACCCCTTTCCTGATTTTAAACCATGCAGTATTCCCTTGTTGTGTTCCCATAAATGTCTTTTAATCCATGTACAGGTTCCCCGTGAGCACAATTAAGTGTTCTGGAATTCCCAGTTCTTCTCGAGTTTATCCATAGTTTGCAATGATCCACATAGTAGAATGCCTTGGCATAGTCAATAAAATACACGCTCCATCCGACATCTGCAATGATAGTCTTTGTTTCACTTTCTCTTCTGAATATTTCCTTAATTTCTGAAGTTCCATGTAATTGTACTATTGCAACTGTTATTAAATGATCCTCGGCAAAATTGCACGTGCATGTGATATCAATGACAATGTTCTATAATGTAAGCATTCTGTTGGGTTACCTTTTCTTGGGAATAGGTACAATTATGGGTCTCTTCCAATTGGCCAAGTAGCTATCTTACACATTTCTTGGCATAGATGAGTAAGTGCTTCCAGTACTTCATCAGCTTTTTGAAGTTTTTTTTTTAATTAGTATTCATCAATTCCTGTACCCTCGTTTTTCGCTAATGCCTTCAGTGCAGCTTGAACTTCTTTCAGCACCATTTGTTCTTGCTCATATGCTATCTCCGGAAATGTAGGAACGTCCACTACTTCTTCTCAGTACAGTGATACTTAAATATTCTTCCATCTTATTTTGATGCTTCTTGCATCATTCAATATTTGGTCCATATGGTTTTCCAATGTCCATAGCGTAAATTGTTTCTTCAGGTCTTTCAGTTTAAGATGTTCTGAAGTAAATGAAAATAATAAAACCATTATTATGTGATCCTGGGATCGACAATCCATCCTACTTCCCTTTTCTCTCTGCCCCTCTACTTACCAAACATGGTGCCCTTCTCCGGGGACTGGAAACTCCTGATAACCTGTCCAAAGTCTGTGAGAAAAAATCTCAATAAGCGTGCCTCTCACGTGCATTCTGGTTGTACCTCCTACAGGACGGATTTGGGTGGGTTTTGGGGGGGCAGCCCAGGGTTCTTTCAATATTTTTGCCAGCATTGTAATCAAACACATCAATTCTTATTAAATCTTTATTATTCAATGCCAAGTTCCCATGCATATGAGACAATTGAAAATACCATGAATGGACCTGGGTGGTGTGGGAAGATAACATCCAGGTAGATTTACCAGACTGGCACTCCTGCTGACAGACCAGAAAATTAAGAGATAAGGAGAAATGAGACTGGGAAGCTGAGTAGTAAAAATAGAATCAGGATAGTAGGGTCTGGCCCATACCCTCACTTTTTTTGATTTTCACTCACAAGACCCAAGGAAACCAAGAACACACTGAAATGCTCTTGGTTCATTGTGCTGGGCTTGCGTGCTCTGCATGACCTGAGGCCCTCCCTGCATCCTAGTCACGCAGGGAGCAGCGAAGACGCCAGGCTACTGTCTAAAGGTGGTCATAATCCCAGAGTCCATGAGAGCCTCTGAAAGCTAGTCACTAGACCCCAAACCAGAGCTCCCTGGGCTGCTAGCTAGCTACCTTGAGCTCGCAGTTTATGGGTTGGCATAGGTAGCCATAGATTTGCAAAAATTGAGACTTGGGGAAATTTACTTGTGTTGGAGCGCAGTTTTGCAGAGCACAAGCTGGTAGCCCATAGACTGGGGTGGTGGTGGTGGTGGTGGATTCAGTTCAAGTTGGACAAGAAGGAAACAACCTATCTGATAAAGTGTATCTCCTCCCCTGGGGTCAGCATGACAACCCCAAAATCAGGGCATGACAACCCCCAAATTAGGGCTAGGTCTAAGTCTAGAGCTTAGGCTAATTTTAGGTTTATAGCCAGATTAGGTCTTAAGTGATAACAACTGTTTTAAGGATTAAGAGTTTAGGGATACAGTTAGTGTTAGGGTTAGGGCTTGGGGTAGGGCTAGGGCAAATGCTAGGGCTAGGGTTAGGCCTAGAGCAAAGGTTAGTGTTGGGATTAGTTTTAAAGCCAGGTTAGGTATTAAGTGATAATACCTGAGTCATAGATAAAGAGTTAAGAGATAGAGTTACAGTTAGGGCAAGGACTAAGGCTAGGGCTAGGTTTGTGATTAAGATTAGGGCTAGGGCTAATTTTAGGTTTGAATCCAGGTTAGCCATTAAATGATAACACCTTAATTAAGGATTAAGATTTAAGAGATAGAGTTAGAGTTAGGGCTAGGGCTAGGGCTAGTGATATGTATAGGGATAGGGTAGGGAAAGGGCTATAACTAGGGTTAGGTTTCAAACCAAGTTAGGTCTTAAGTGATAACACCTTGGTTAAGAATTAAGAGTTAAGTGACGGATTAGGTCTAGGGCTCAGGGTAGGGTTTGGGGTGGGGTTAGGGTCAGTGTTAGGCTTAGGGTTAAGACTAGGGTGAGGGTTAGGGCTAGGGTTAGGTTTAGGATTAGGACTAAGGTTAGTGATAGGTTTAGGATTATGGTTAGATTTAGGGCTAGGGTTAGGGCTAGGGCAAGGGCCAGATCTAAGGGTAGGGCTAGGACTGGGTGTAGGGACAGGGTTGGGATTAGAATTAGGGTTAGGGGTAGGGCTAGGGTTAGGGGTAGGGCTAGGGTTAGGGATAGCGCTAGGGTTAGGGATAGGGCTAAAGTTAAGTTTAGGTTTATAGCCAGGTTAGGCCTTAAGTGATAACACCTGGGTCAAGGCCTAAGCGCTAAGGGGTAGGTTAGAGATAGGACTAGCGCTAGTGCTAGATTATGGCTAGTTGTTGGTTTGAATTAGGGTTAGAGTTAGAGCTAGGGCTGGGGCTAGGGCTAGACCTAGACATAGACCTAGACCTAGACATAGACCTAGACCTAGGGCTTGAGCTACGTTTAGAGCGAGGGCTAGGGAGAGGGTAAGGGTTAAAGCCAAGTTATCACTTAAGCGATAATACCTGGGTTAGGATTAAGAGTTGAGGGATAAAGGTAGTTAGAGCTAAGGCTATGACTAGGGCTAGGGTTTGGTCTAGGGACAGGTTAGGATTAGGGTAAGGTTTAGGGTTAGGGCTACTGCTAGGGCTAGGTCTAGGACTAGGGCAAAGATTAGGCTTAGGGTGAGGGCTAGGGATATGGATAGGGCCAGGGATAGGGATAGGCTAAAGCTAGGGTTAGGTTTAAAGCCAAGTTAGCCCTTTAGTGATAGCACCTTGGTTATGAATTAAGATTTAAGGTATAAAATTTGCTAGACTAGGACTAGGGCTACGGTTAGAATGCTGGGGTTAGGGCTAGGCCGAGGGAAAGGTTGAAAGTCAGTTTAGGCGGTAAGTGATAACAGCTGTGTTAAGGGTTAAGAGTTAAGGGATAGAGTTAGCGTTAGACTAGGGCTAGGTCTGGGTTTAGGGTTATGGTTAGGAATCGGTATAGGTTGGTATAGGTCTAGGGCGAAGGCTAGGTCTAGAGTTATGTAAGGGTTATTGTTAGGTCTAGGTCTAGGGTTAGGGTTAGGTTCAGGGTTAGAGCTAGGGTTAAGGCTAGAGCTAAGGTTAGGGTTAGGGTTTGAGCAAGAGTTAAGGTTAGGGTTAGGGCTAGGGCTAGGGCTACACCTAGGGCTAGAGCTAGTTTGAGCGTTATGTTTAATTACAAATTAGAACTTAGGTGATAGCATTTGGGTTGAGGATTAAGAATTAAGGGATAGAGTTAGAATTAGGGCTAAGGCTAGAGTTAGGATTAGGTCTATGGTGGAGTTAGGGTTAGGGATAGGATTATGGTTAGGGTTATAGCTATGGATAGGACTAGGGCTAGGGCTAGGGCTAGGGCTAGGGCTAGGGCTAGAGCTAAACCTAACCCTCTAAGGGTTAGGGTTAGGGTTTGGGGTAAATTTAGGATTAGGGTTAGAGCTAGAGTTAGGTTTAGGGTTAAAGGTAGGTTTAGGGTTAGGGTTAAGGCTAGGGTTAGGGATAGTGTTAAGGTTATGGTTATGGTTATGCATATGGTTTGGATTGGAGATATTGTGAAATCTAGGTGTAGGGTTCAGGCTAGAGCTAGAGCTAGATTTAGGGTCAGGGTTAAGGTTAGGTTTAGTGTTAGAGTTAGGATTAGAGCTAGGACTAGGTTAGGGTTAGGGTTTATTTAAGCCTAGGACTGAGCTAGAGTTAGGGCTAGAACTAGGTCTAGGGCTAAAGCCAGAAATAGGTTTAAAGCCAGGCTAGGCTTTAAGTTATAATACTTAAGGGATACAGTTAAGAGTTAGGCTAGGCCTAGGGCTAAGGCTAGGGTAGGGCCAAGGTTAGGGCTAGGATTAGGGTTAGGGTAAGTGTAAGTGTAAGGGTAAAGGCTAGGGCTGCAGCTAGGGTTAAGGCTAAGGCTAGGGTTAGGTTTCAAACCACATTAGGCTTTAAGTGATAACACATGGGATAAGGATTAAAACGAAGGAATAGAGTTAGGGTTACTAGGAATAGGGCTAGGGTTAAGAATAACTTAAACTATCTCTAAACCTAGCCCTAACCCTAACCCTAGTTCTTTTTCTTAACTCTTAACCAAGATGTTATTACTGAAGACCTAACCTGGATCCAAAAATAACCCTAGGCCTAGCCTTAGCCATATTCTGTTTCCTAGCCATAACCCTAACCATCACCCTAGACCTAACTCTAATTCTAACTCTATGTCTTTACTCTCAATCTTTAACAATGGTGTTATCACTTAATGCCTAACCTGTTTTTAAAACTAACCTTAGCCTCAGTCCTAGACCTAGACTTCACCCTAATCCTAACCCTAATGCAAATCTAGATCTAATCCGAGTCCTAGCCATAGCCATAGCCATAGCCATAGTCCTAACCCTAAACATACTTTAACCTACCACTAGCCCTAACCTGCCCTACATCTAACCTTTCTCCTAGTCCTAGCCTTAGCCCTAGCCCCAACTCTAACCCTAATCCTAACGCTAATCTAACCTTAGCCCTAAACCTAGCCCTAGACCTAGTCCTATCTATTACTCTATCCCTTACCTCTTAATCCTTAACCCAGGTGTTATCACTAAAAGCCTAATATGGTTGTAAACCTAAGCCTAAATTAGGCTCTAGTGGCAGCCCTAGCCCTAACTCTAACCCTAACCCTAGCCCTAACCTTAACCTTAACTTTAGCTCAAAGCTTAACTCTCACAGTAGCTCTAACCTTAACCCTAGCTCTAACCCTAACCCTACCTCTAACCCTAACCTTAGCTCTAACCCTAACCCCAACCGTAGCTCTAACCCTAACGCTAAACCTCACATTATCCCTAACACTAACTCTAAATTTAACCTTAGATCTAACCCTCACCTTAACAATAGCCCCAATCCTAGGTAACCCTAACTCTAACCCTAACCTTAAGCCTAACCCTAACCCTCATCCTAGGTCTAACCCTAACCCTAACCCTAGCACTAACCTTAAACCTACCCTTAACAGCATCCCTAACCTTAATCTGAACCCTAATATTTGCCAGTACAACTGTGCTTCCTGCAGTTAGTTTCTTTTCCTTCTGAACAATATTACCCCTTGGAGATTCATGGGTCCATCATAACCGTGAATCCTTCAGGATCATGTTTCTCAGAACTACAAAGACTCATGTAGTTTCATATGTCTCAGGACGTGTGCTACATGGAAATTCAGGTGTCTCAGAACAACATTGCCCCACAGTTTCAACTGTCTCAGGACAACTGCGCTACAAGGGCTCTGAGCAGTTTCTCTTCTCTCAGAAACACATTGCCTCATGGAGATTCATGGGTCTAACATAAAACAGTGAATCGTGCATCTTCCTGGGTCTCTGAACTCCATTGGTTCATGAAGGTTCATGAGGCAGGAAACCACTGTGCCTTCTAGAGGGTCATGTTGCTGGAGAAAAATGAACCTCACAGGGTTTCACTAAATTTCCATAAAATGGAGATTGATGGAATTCTTGAGCTTCTGGGCTTAAGCGCTCCTTGAGGATGGTGTTTGCAAGTACAACAGCGCCCCCTGCAGTAAGTTTCTTTTCCATCAGAATTACATTGCTTCTGAGATTCACGGTCTAAGGAAAAACTTGAATCCTGTAGGTTTGAACGTACAACAGCGCCTCCTGTAGATATTCTTTCAGACCTCAAGGGTTTCTGGGAAAACCGTAAATCCTGCAGACTTCTCAGTTCAAGCATGCCTCCCGCAGTTTCTTCTGTCTCAGAACAATATTGTCCTGTGAAATTTGTGAGTCTCCTGAAAACTCTTTGTCATAGAGTTGTGTTTTTTCCATAATAACGTGGCCTCTTTGAGGTTCTATGATGACTCTAGAACTTTCATTTCTCTCTGTTCAATTTTACCTTTCTTTCAGAGTTTACGAAATAGATGAATCATGAAGGTTCCTGTGCTTCACTCCCCCAAGACCTCACGAAGATGTTTGTTTGTATGTACCATGGTACACCCAGCAATTTAATTTCCCTCAGATGAACCTTGCCCCATGAAGATTCCTTATTCTCATGAAAACATTTTGTCCTGGAAGTTCAGGGGTACACTACAAAGTTGCCTTTCTGAGTTTAAGGAGCATATGCTCAATGGTGCTTTGAGTCGTTTCATTTTTCTCAGTTCCACTTAGCGTTCTGGAGATTCAGGAGTCAAAGGAAAAGAGTGAATTGTGCAGGTTCACCATCGTGGAAGTTCAGTTGTCACAAAACAAACTTTATAGGGTTGCTGATGATTCCGGAGAAAAGTGAACTTCAGTGTGTTTGACAGTGTCCTTCAAATTGTGAATCTTGGCAGAGAAGCGCCTCAGGGCAACAGAGCTTCTACAGCAGCGTGTTTCTCAGTTCAAGAGTGCCTGGAGCACTTTCTTTTCTGACACCCAGGAACCTGCAGGATTCATGGTTTTCCATAGACTCCGGAATCTCCATGAAGCAATGCTGTTCAGAAAGAAAAGAAACTAACAGCAAGAGGCACAGTTGAACTTGCAAACAACCACCTCTGGGAGTATATTAGCCCTTGAAGCTCAAGACCTTCCACTAATTTCCATTAATGGAGACACGTGAATCAATTTGATTCAACGATGTTCTGAGACCCTAACCCTAACCTTTAACATAACACTAACCATAACCCTAACCCCAACCCTAAATCAAACCACGAACCTAACTCTATCCCTAAGTCTAACACAAACCCAAATGCTTACCCTAAGTCTAACACAAACGCTAACCCTAACCTTAACCCTAACTTTTCATCTAACTTTAACAGTGTAACACAAACCCTAACCCTAATATTTGCCAGTACAACTGTGCTTCCTCCAGTTAGATTCTTTTCATCAGAGTCCACATTTTCCTGAGAAAACAAAACTTAACCTCCATAACAAAGAGTTTTCAGGAGACTCACAAATTTCATGGGGCAATATTGTTCTGGGAGAAAAGAAATTGCCAGATACATGCTTGAACTGACAAATCTGCAGGATTCACTGTTTTCCCACAGCTCCTTGCGTCTCAGAAGCAGTGGAATTCTGATGGAAAAGAGACTTATGGCAGGAGGCGCTGTTGTACTTGCAAATATCAACCTCAAGGAGCATGTTAACTCAGAAAGTCAAGAATTCCATTAATCTCCATCTTAAGGAAACTCAGCGAAACCCCGTGAAGTTCACTTTTTTTCCCAGCAACATGACCCTCCAGTGGTTTCATGCCATGTGAACCTCCATGAACCAATGGAGTTCAGAGACCCAGGAAGGTGCACGATTCACTGTTTTATGTTAGACCCATGAATCTCCATGAGGCAATGTGTTTCTGAGAGAAGAGAAACTGCTCAGAGCCCTTGTAGCACAGTTGTCCTGAGACAGTTGAAACTCCGTGGGGCAATATTGTTCGGAAACCTGAATTTCCATGTATCACCGTGTTCTGAGATACGCGAAGCTACATGAGTCAATAGAGACACGTTTTCCTGAAGGTTCACCTGCTTCTGTTCAGTGGAGCCTCCAGCAGTTTCATTTCTCACTTCAACTTAACTTCTGGAGCTTCATGGGTCTAAGGAAAACGGTGAAGCCTGGCGGTACCTGGGCTTCCCAATTGCATTGCCTTATGGAAATGGATGCTTCTCAGTACAGTCGTACATCCATCCATTTCATTTCTCTCAGATCAACATTTCCCCGTGAAGAATCCTGCTTCTCTAGAAATCTTTTTTCAAACATTGTATTAGGGACTCATACAACTCTTACCACAATCCATACATATACATAATCAATTGTATAAAGCACATCTGTACATTCTTTGCCCTAATCATTTTCAAAGCACTTGCTCTCCACTTAAGCCCTTTGCATCAAGTCCTCTCCCTGCTCCCCTCTCCCTCATGAGCCCTTGATAATTTATAAATTATTATTTTGTCATATCTTGTCCTATCCGGCGTCTCCCTTCACACCCTTTTCTGTAGTCCATCCCCCAGGGAGGAGGTCACATGTATATCCTTGTAATTGGTTCCCCTTCCCAACCCACTCACCCTCTACCCTCCCAGTATCACCTCTCACACCCCTGGTCCTGAAGGTATCATCTGCCCTGGATTCCCTGTGCCTCCACCTCCTATCTGTACCAGTGTACAAACTCTGCTCTATTCACACTTGCAAGGTAGAATTCGGATCATGGTGTGAGGGGGGAGGGGGGAAGCATTTAGGAACTGGAGGAAAGCTGTATTCTTCATCGGTGCAACATTGCACCCTGACTAACTCATCTCTTCCTCTAGACCCCTCTGGGAGGGGATCTCCACTGGCTGACAAATGGGCTTTGGGTCTGCACTCTGCACTTCCCTCTTCATTCACTATGGTAAGATTTTTTTTTTTTTATGATGCCTTATACCTGATCCCTTTGACACAGAAGTTCAGCTGTTTCACACCACGAGGTTGCCTCTCTGCGGGTAATGAGGCTTGCTCCATGGGGCTTCCAGCCGGACCATTTCTCTCGGTTCCACTTTACCCTCTGGAGATTCATGAGTCTAAGGGAAACGGTGAGTCATCCAGGTTCACTCTGTATTGTGGAAGTTCAGAAGTCACAGAACAAACTTAACTTAGGAGATGGATGAGTCCAGAGAAACGTGAACTTCAATGAGTTTGGCAGTTTCCTTAAAATGCTGAGTCCTGGCACTTCTAGCACCTGAGGGCAACTGAGTTCCTGCAGCATGATTGTGTTAGTCCGGGTACTTTAAAGAAACAAATCCATAGAGACTCATGCATAAGAGACAGTTTTATATAAAGGGTAAGTGCGCATCAAGAAACATCCCAACCCAGTGCTGTCCAAGCCCACAAGTCCAATATTAACTCATTAACCCATATGTCTAACACCAATCCACAAAGTCCTCCTTCATCTCACAAAACAGATGAAATGATGCTGACTGCAGGAGAAAGCCGAGTCAGTGAATGTGTAAGCATCTCAGCACTGGCAGGGATCTCCATACGGCTGCTCCAGCACCCAGGGCTACATTGGGGTAGGTCCATGTGGCTTCTCCTCAGAGGTGTCTTGCAGGAAGTGATCCTTGCCAGCTGAAGCAGGAACTGCTAAGGCAGCTGCACCCTGGTTCGACCATCAGAAAGCAAGAGACCCGAGAACTAGAAAGGGAAGGCTCACTGAGCCATTTATCCCTCTGCCCTTCAATTAACCCCACACGTGTTTATCAGTCAGGTTGGCACAATAAACTAACTACCTCAATGATGCTTCTCAGTTCAAGCTTGCCTCTGGCAGTTTCTTTTCTCTCAGAACAACATTGCCCCGTGAAATTCCCAAGTCTCATGAAAACTTTGTCATGGAAGTTCAGTTGTTTCACAAAAAACGGTGCCTCGATGATGTTCACTTACGTCTGTATAAGGACGCTTCCAGCAGTTCCTTCCCTCTCAGCTCCACGTTATCTTTTATAGATGCCTTGCTTTACAGAGACGGTGAATTGTGTAGGCTCCTCGGTACAATGGTACACGCAGCAGTTTCATTTCTCTCACTTCAACCTTGGCCTTTAAGATAAGATTCCTTATCTTTGTTCCTGGAAGTTCAGGTGTTTCACTACAAAGTTGTCTATCAAAGCTTCACCTGCCTCTGTTGAATGGAGCCGCCAGCAGTTTCATTTCTCTCACTTCAACTTCAACTTCTGACGCTTCATGGGTCTAAGGAGAACGGTGAATCCTGCAGATTCACTATCGTGGAAGTTCAGAAGTCACAGGACAAACATCTCTATGGAGACAGACGATTGCGGAGGAAACTGAGCTTTAGTGAGTTTGGTGTAGTTTCCTTAATGGCTCTTCCAGCACCTGAGGGCAAGTGGGCATGAGGTAGGGTTGCACTGAAAATGTAAGTGCAGGTTTCACAGAACAAACACTAGGGAGGTTGATGTTTCCGGAAAAAAGGGAACTTTAGTGCGTTTGGCAGAATTTCCTTAAAATTCTGAACCAGAGTTCTTCTATCATAGCGCCTGAGGGAAACACAGCTCCTGCTGTTTTTCAGTCCAAGCATGTCTCCAGCAGTCTCTTTCCACTCAGATCAACACGGCCTCTGAAGATTCCTTATTCTCATGAATACTTTTTCTCAGTTCCACTTTGCATGAGTCTAAGGGAAACGGTCAACCGTGGAGGTACCCGTGCTGCGCAATTGCACTGATTAATGGAAATTTATGTTTCTCAGTACAGCGGTACACCCAGATGTGTAATTTCTGTCAGGGCAACATCACCCCTTATTCTCATGAAAAGCTTTGGTGCTGGAAGTTCAGGTCTTGCACCAGAAAGTTGCCTCTCTGAGTGTAACAAGCCTGTGCTCAATGGTGCTGCCAGCAGTTTCATTTCTCTGACGTCAACTCTACCCTCTGGAGATGCATGGGTCCAAGGAAAATGATGCATCTGGAAGGTTCACGCCCTATCGTGGAAATTCAGGTGTCACAGAACAAACATGGAGGTTGATGATTCTGGAGAAAAGGGAACTTCAGTGCATTTGACAGTGTTCTTTAACTTGTGAGTCTTGGCACAGAGGCGCCTCAGGAAAACAGAGCTTCTGCAGCAAGATGTTTCTCAGTTCAAGAGTTCCTGGAGTACTTTCTTTTCTGACACCCAGGAACCTGCAGGATTCACAGTTTTCCATAGACCCATGAATTTCCATGGGGCAATGCTGTTCAGAGAGAAAAGAAACTAACTGCAGGAGGTGCAGTTGTACTTGCAAACAACCATCTCTGGAGCACATTAGCCCTTGAAGCTCAAGAACTTCCAATATACTCTATTAATGGAGACACATGAATCAATTTGATTCAACGATGTTCTGAAACCCTAACTCAAACCCTAACTGTAATGCTACTTCAAACAAAAACCCTAATCCTAATCCTACGTCTAACCCAGGCCCTGACCATAAATCCAACAAAAACCCTAAATCTAAACATAACCCTACTCCTAACCCTAACCCTAACCCAAAGTCTAATACTATCACTAACCCTAACCTTAACCATAACCCTACATCTAACAAAAACCCTAAACCTAATCCTAACCCTAAATCTAACACAAGCCACAATCTGAACCCTAACCCTAAGCTTAAAACTAACACACATCAAACACTATCCCTAAGCCCAGCCCTAACCCTAACCGAAAGGCTAACCCTTGACCTAATGCTAACCCTAAGATCAACACAAACCAAACCCTAACACTAAATCTTACCCTAACTTTAAGTCTAACACAAATTCGAACCCTAACCTTAATGCTAACTCTAACTTTCAGTCTATCCCTAACAGTGTAACACAAATCCTAACACTACCCTTCCTCTAGTTAGTTTCTTTTCATCAGAGTTCTCCTGAAAAAACAAACCTGAATTTCCATGACAAAGAGTTTTCAGGAGACTCATGAATCGCATGAGGCAATATTGTTTTGAGAGAAAAGAATCAGCAAGACACAGTTAGGTTAGGGTTAAGGTTAGGGTTAGATTTAGGCTTAGAGTTTGTGTTTGACTTCAGGTTAGAGTTAGAGTTCAGGTTAAAGTTAGGGTTAGACATAGGGTTAGGGTTAAGGTTACTGTTAAGAGTTAGGTAAGGTTTTGGGTTAGGTTTATGGATAGGTGAAGAGCTAGGCTTAGAGTTAGAGTTAGGGTTAGGGCTGGGTTAGGGTGAGTGCTAGACTTAGGTGTGGGCTTAGGCTTTGGGTTGGTGTTAGGTTTAGGGTAAAGGTTAGAATTGGTGTTAGAGTTAGGGTTAGGGTTAGGGTGGGTGTTAGGGTCAGGGTTCAGGTGAGAGGGTTGGGGTTGATTTTAGGGTTAGGATTAGGGTTAGCTTTAGGGTTAGGGTTAGCATTAATGTTGGTGTTAGACTTTGGGTTAGAGTTAGGGATAGGGGTAGCATTACGGTTAGGGTTTGTGTTACTCTTAGGGCTAGGGTTAAGGTTGGTGATAGAGTTAGTGTTAGGTAAGGCTTTGGGTTAGGTTTATAGTTATGTGTAAAGTTAGGCTTAGAGCTGGGTTAGGGTTGGTGCTATAATTAGAGGTAGGGTTAGAGTTAGGATTAGGATTAGATTTAGGGTTAGGGTTAACTAAGTTAGACTTAGGGTTAGGGTTAAGTTTATGGTTGGGATTAGATTTAGGTTTAGGTGAGCATTAGAGTTATGGTTGCTGTTTCATTTAGGGTAAGAGTTAGGGTTTGTGTGAGAGTTAGGGTTAGAGTTGGTGTTAGACTTTAAGTAAGACAGTGTTAGGGTTAGAGTTAGGGTTAAGGTTGGTGTTAGGATTATGTTGAGGATGAGGGTTAGGGTTAGTGTTAGATTTATGATTATGATTAGGGTTAGGGTTTGGGTAATAGGTTTAGAATTAGGGTTAGGATTAGGGTTGTTGTTAGACTTAGGCTTAGTTTTAGTGTTAGGGTTAGAATTAGAGTTCCGATTGGGGTTAGGGTTGGTGTTTGATTTAGGATTAGGCTTAGGGTTTGTGTTAGAGTTAGGGTTTGTATTATTGTGTGGAATAAAATTAGGGTTAGACTTAGGGTTGGGTTAGAGTTAGGGTTGTTAGAGTTAGGGTTGGGCTAAGGTTAGATTTAGGGTTAGGATTAGAGATGGTGTTAGACTTTGGGTTAGGATTGGAGTTTGGTTTAGGGTTAGGGTTTAGAGATAGGGTTAGGTTTAGGTTTACGGTTTTGGTTAGGGTTAGGGTTTGTTTTTGACTTAGGGCTAAGGTTAGAGTTCGGGTTAAGGTTACTGTTGGTGTTAGACTTAGGGTTATGGGTAGGGTTAGAGTTTGTGTTACAGTTAGGGCTAATGTTAAATTTGGTGTTATACTTAGAGTTAGGCAAGGTTTTGGGTTAGGTGAAGAGTTAGCTTTAGAGTTAGGGAAAGACTGGGTTAAGGGTGAGTGTTAGACTTAGAAGTAGGCTTGGGGTTAGGGTTTTGGTTGGTTTTAGACAGGTTTAGAGTTAGGGTTAGGTTTAGGGTTGGTGTTTGAATTAGGGTTTGGGTTAGAGTTCGAATTAGATTTAGGGTTAGGATTAGGGCTGTACTTAGGGTTATAGTTAGAGTTAGGGCTAGGGTTAGGGTTAGGATTGGTGTTAGGGTTTGGGTTAGTGTGAGGGTTATAATTGGTGTTAATCTTAGGGTTAGGGACCAGGGCAGAGTATAATTGCCCCTGTGAGTTTCTTGTGGGTAACAGAATAGAAAGCTTTTTCTTTCTCTTTATTAGAGGCTGGTGGTTTTAAAATGCTGGCCTTGTGGTTAGGAGCCCTACGTGTAAACATTGTGCCACCAGGGCTCCTAGGGTAAAATTAAAGGAAAGTAGAATCCTAATCAACTGAGATAAATACTATTCTAAGCAGAGGAATGGTAGGAAAACAGATATGGATGCTAGAAATTGTAGGTAGATTTGGATAATGTTGCTTAGTGTTAAAAAGGTCCCTAATCTTACGGGGATTCCCCTCCATTCATATCCATATACAATGATTCAAGGTTGACTTCCCTTTCTGCGAGGTAGTCTGCCTTTATCCCAGGGTGTACGAGGATGCTCTTATGCTCATGATCTCTGTTCATTCCCATGAATTCTAAACCACTTCATTGATGGGTTCCTGCCCACAGCTGCAGTCCTTCCACACTCTTTCTCCCAACGCTTCCTTCAGTCTGGAAACACCACTAACATAGGCTTTTATGTAGCAGACTTTACTTACAGCGTGGAAGCAATAAAGGGTGCTATATCCCAGGAGATTTCGGATCTCGATTTTTGGAGGGTGTGGCAGTTACATAATCTGTTGTCAAGTTGAGATTATTAAGAGTGGAGTTTAGCCTGTTAATCAGGTTGTAGCTTGATGACCTCATTTGGAGGCATTCAGGAGATAAATAGCTCGCTGGAGGCAAGACACAGATACACTCTCCCAGCAAGACATTCCTGATGATAAGTCTCATGGAGCTACGCTGATGCAGCCAGAGCCCTGGGACTGGAGAAGTCACATGGAGACTCACACCACCACTGAGAAGCTTCACCACTGGATCCATAAGACTTTCCACCTGCTGGCCTGTAATCTTCCTGCATTTGGCATTATCGCATGGTTGCATGAGTCTAAAGGGGAATTGATGGACTAGTATTGGCATATGGGATAATATCACACTTATGGACTTGATATGGACTGGGCTGGGAGGTTTTCTTAATGTACAATTGCTCTTTGATATAAAGTTTTCTCTCACACACATGAGTGTCTATGAATTTGTTTCTGTAGTTAGTCTGACTAACACAGAGGGATACATCCTGCTACTGAAGTTTTGTTTTGTTTTTTTCCTCCCTACGAGGCTTGCCTGATGCAATCACATCCATATTGACTCTGTCTTTAAAGCCCTTTCTCTCACTCTTTATTTTCCCCTTATCTTGGAGAAGCAAAGAAATATCAGTGATTCCTATTATTCTCCTTACAGAAAGGTTCGTTTTCTTTTCTAAATTTTGCCCCTTTACACCCAACAAACCCTGACAGTTATTGCCACACAGGCATGTTAAAGTCTTTTCCCTAAGTGAAATGGCAGTTCTTCCCCAGAGGCATTTGTCTTTTTTTTTCAGACTGCTGAATCTCAATCCTTACGTTCATTAGATGTAGTAGAAAAGCTCTTAGAAATAGCAGTCCATCTCTAGAGATTTAAAATGAATAGGTCTAGGGTGGTATTGGGAATTGTCATGTTTTAAAATCTACCCAGGTAATTATAATGTTGTAAGGCTGATATCTTAGACCAGGGATGAGATATTTAAGGTTTATTGTGCCAACCCGGCTGATAAACACATGTGGAATTAATTGAAGGGTGGAGAGATAAATGACTCGGTGAGCCTTGCTCTTCTAGTTCTCTTAGATATATGAGTTTCCATGGATTTGTTTCTCTAATGTACCTAGACTAACACAAGGGGTTAACAAATTATTTTCTGTAAAGGCCATATAATAAATATTTTACACTTTCTGGGTCATTTTATGTCTATGTTGCATCTTCTTTAACAGTCTATTGAAAACACAAAGTCTATCTTTGGTTTAGCATTGTACAATGATGAAATGTGGGTATTGCTGACTTGAATTTTGAACAGTAAATTCAATTTATTGCCTGCTTTTCATATAATATTATTTTTCTTTCATTATGGATCATGGGCTTTAAAGGACTGGACATTTTCAGATTTCTTCTCTTGTATTAAATGTTGCTGTTTTTAGTAGCCACTGAACTGATCATACTCATAGAAATCTTATTCTTAGCAAACAAAATGAAATTAAACAAAACAAAACACACAGACTTTGATGTCGAGTTGATTCTGACTCACAGCTACCTTATAGGACAGAAAAAACTGCCCCATAAGGTTTCCAAGAAAGTAAGCAGACTGTTACATCTTTCTCATGGAGGGTTGTTTGTGGGTTTAAACGACTGGTGGGCATTGCAGTTAGCAGCCAAGCAATATCCCTTCATCTTATGTATAACAGAACAAAATGTTTGTGCTTCTGTGTCATCTTCATGTTCATTGATATGTTGAAGTCGAATTGTTGCAGCTTCTGTGTATTTTCAGTGCCTTCCAGTCTACAGGATTCAGGCACTATGTGAGACTTGTTCTTTTGAAATTCATAGGGCTTTTAGTCAGCACTTTTCAGAAGTATGTGTGTAGGTCTTTGCTCACAATCCATTCTAGTCTGAAAACTCTAATATTGGTAATAGATATTTAATGTAAAGGGATCAAAGAATGATAGGAAGATGCTTCTTGCAGGCGCTCATTTCTTTACTAATTTATATCTGTGAGCGCTCTTTACGTCCTTGGATGGCACACAGTTACTGTGCACACTGCTAATCCAAACACTGGAAGTTTTAGTATAGTTGAGGTACCTCCAATGAAAGGCCTGTCAACTTCTTTGAAAAATCAGCTGTTGAAAAATCAGTTACTTAAAAGCCTTTGAAGCACAATTCTGCTGAGCACATGGTGCTGCCATGAGGCAGCGTCAACCCAATGGCAACGGGTTCTTGTGAGAGCCCTGCTTTGGGTTTTCCCTTCTTCATTCTTTGGTGGAGAGGAGACATTCATATTATCAAACCCCTTCACGTTTAACCAGTTCATCTAACCTTTACAACTGCTCCCAGAAGCTGTATCCCTCTATGCATTTTTACAAATTAGGAAATTAAGATTTAGAAACTATACTTTGTCCAGAGCTATATAATAAGGTGGGGGGGGGGCAGCATTTTAATCCCTATCTTCATTGCAGATCAAATCCCTTTCAGGATCCTATGGCATTTTCCTACTTGTCTCCCAGATAATTTAGTTTCGATACTAAATTACCCAAAGAAGTCCGATGCAATTGAGTTGATTCCACATCAGGTTTCTGAGACTCTAAAACTGTTATGAGAACAGGCAGGCATATTTTTCTCCTGTGGGGCAGCTGTTGGGTCTGAATAGCCAACCTATGGTTAGTAACACAATGCCTAACTCATAGATGTAAGAGAATTGATGGTATTTATTGAATACATGGTCACTCACTGTATATACTATGGCTTCATGAGATTCATGAGAGAGGTTTTATGAGGTCCTATTAAAATGTCTATTTAACAGAAGGAAGTTAAATAAGTTGTTTAAGGCACTTGAACTAGTTCATATTTGAACTAGTTTATCTTTTCAATCTCTATCCTATATAATATCCTTTACTATGATTTTTGTCTCACATTTTCATTGCATGGTTGAGAGTTGAAACTCTGTTGACAAACTGAAATAATTATCTAGAGTCTTCTGGCCTGAATTTCTAATAATTCATGCAAACACCTGTCTGTTACTGAAGATAACACATCTGCCACATGGAAAATGAAAGCAGGAGCTCATTCTTATGAAAACAAAAATAAAACCAAAACAAGAGCAAATCCTAACTCCTTTCTTGCTGCACTCATCTATGTAAGACTTGAGGGGACGCTGTTTACAAAACTTGTTTATAACTCTCTAACTCTACTCTAGGCTGGAATACCCCGGGTGAATAAACTTCCCAGATGAACTTTCTGCTTTTTCCTTTATCATTCCTTAAGTCAAGCCGTGGCAATAAAAATTGCATGTGAGCAGCAATTGGAAGAATCCTCATTTCATGTAATTTAGAAACAGTCTGAATGGCTTGCTGGTTTAATTATAGGATGTAAAAGTGGGTGATACATGGCACTGACGGCTGATGGAGGTCTTGGCTAGATACCCTTGTTTTCATCTCCTGAAATCATTCTGAGAAATATCACGGGGGTATTTTGATGTGACAATAGTGAACCGCTATTTTTCTTTAACTGTCAGGGTAAATTACCAGGTAATTTTGGTGGAAACTTGTGTCAAAGACTTCATGCCTTTCTTTTTCTTTTTTCCTTCCTACAACATTTCAAGACAGTCTCTCTGTTAGCAAAACAAAGCTAAGAGGAAGAGACAATTTCTCTTTCATAGGTGCTTCCTTAGGAGGCGATGTGTTCACATCCAGGCGTTTCACACCAGCGTGGTGACAAGTGTGGTGCAGCTGCAGCTGTCGGAGCGCTGCCATCGGTGGCGATGTGCAGACCAGAGGGGAAATAGCTGCAGATGTTACTCATAATATTGTGTGGTGAAGTGAAAATTTTAATGTGGCTCTTCTCTTCATGACTCTATAACTCACATCAGATGAAGGGGTGGGACCATGCAAATAGGGTGTATGTAACTAATAGAGGAAATTAGTCAGTTTAGTTGCCACTCCCCTGGCTATAAGAATGAACCATCTTAGAAGCAGAAGTGGAAAATTTCATCAAGGAAGAAGAGCCACCAAGGAAGCATGTTGGAAATCTCTGCCTGAAGTAGCATATTGCCGTGCCACACTGTGACCAGAGCCTGAGGCAAGGAAACTATGAAGCAGAGCAGAGGAGTTCAAAGACTATAGGGCAGAGCAGCAGCTGGCTCCCTGGCCACAGAGGCAGAGGCCAAGGCGCCATGTGTCTAGAGAGAGACTTGACTAAGAGTTTGCTAAGGAGTTGTATTGCTGTGGACTGATGGTTGTATCTTTAATGTTTTCTGATTCTGGCTTGTGGTAACTTGATAAAGCCCCTAATAAGCCCCTATAATTGTAAATATTGTCTGTAAGGTCTGTGTGGCTGTTACAATGGATAATCAAACCCATCAGAGAAGTAGAGTGCTGTGGGAGGAATGGTTGGTGTCAGAAGAGGGTGAAAGAAGGATGGAAGGTGGAGGCATGCGTGACCTCTGCCTCATGGCAGGAGTCTTGGGCTGGTGAAGAGTCGGATTCTAGTTCTGCTTTCTAAAGCCAGAGGAGGACTGCCAGGTAGTTAACACTGTTTACCGAACTGTTAGCCCTCCAGCCAATTTAGTAGCTTAACCTCAGAAGATCTTATTTACTTGGAGCTCAAGATGAAAACCTGTGGTAACATTATTCTCTGAACTTTTTATTGTGAGACATGGGGGCTCTGCTTGGCAAGTTCTGCACAATGGATAGATATCCAAGATTTGAACAAACCATGGAATTCAATCCTATCATCCACACCATTCATCATGACTCCAGTAGACCATTGGATCACACCCTCGTGCTAAGGTCTATTGGCTAGTTCATCTCCTCTGCTCTGTCTTTCGTTGCAACCACGGTCAGAGCATTTCTTTAGTGGGAATTTTCTGTGGTTTCTTAGATTAGCGCTTTTAAAATCTAGCCAGGTGGACCTATGTAGATGTATCATTAACTACATGATCAGTGGTACTCATTAAGTGATGTATTACCGAATGAGAAGAAATGGATATTACACCCGCCACTTATCTATCAGTTTTCTATATCGTGGTGTCTTCTATGTTTCCACGATACTAGAAGGCATACCGTTAATATTTTAAATACCAGAAAGGTCACCTAAGGTGGAAAGTTCCAATGGAGAACCCATACTAAGACAGAATAGAAAGAAATGTTTGTCAATCTACTTTCAAAATTTAGGCAATACAATCCTAATGAATTGCAACAAAATGGTATTCTCTGCAGTGTTGGCAGACGAGGCCCCTCGTTTGGAAGGAAGTGCACAGTACTGAACAGTATTTGTTTCTGGTGTAATTGGGATTGCCCTGAGTTGGAGATGACTCGAGGAAACTAACACCAAGGGATTACATAGGAGAAACTTTCCAGCAAGAAAATTGATAAATCGCAAAGACAATTGTTCTCTTTTTATCTTGCACGTCCTCTCCCGCATCTAAGGTAGAGGTCACCCACCCACTTCCCTTTCTTCTGCTGCCTTCGTTATGCTATCGACATACATTCAAGCGTCTGAATTTTCTCTTATCGGTCACAGGCGTCCCCCCCTTGGCTCCATCTCTGGGTCAGCTTAGATCAAGACAGCCATAGAAAACCCTCTCCAATCGAGCTGCATCTCTGGCTTTTAACAGTCTATTCTGGTCATTTCACAGTCAGCCATTTGGTGAGCACTACTCACTTTTGGGGGTTTTCTTTCTGCTCTCAGTTTTGATATAACTAAATGATATCACTGGAACCTGATTAATGTTTTTCTTTCCTATGTGATAAATTCCACGTATCCTTCTTCTTCTAGAAGAGGCTAGAGTTTTAGATCACTCCAGAAGCTTGCTTTGACTTCTGAATACCCAAGAAGTATAACAGCAACAACATAATTTTCCATCCTCTTATATGAGCAGAATTCTTATTTCTCCTTCTAGATTAACTGAAACACCAAGATGTTACTATCTGCCTAAAATATCACATTTCATTAATTGTAAAGATAGTAAGCATTAACTCTGAGTCCATATTGAATTGATGGAAACGAATAACAATTGAGTGCCACACATAGAGGCAAGGTCTTTATATGCGTTATCGTATTTAATCATCAAATAGTTCTATGTGAGAAGCACTGATTTGTATCCCATTTTCGGACAAGGAAACAGAAGTTAAGTGGCTAAGTGATAATACTGTGGTAGAGTCAGAATTTGAACTCTTATGAATGAACTCTTACGAAATATTGCCTGTCTGGCTCCAAAATCTATCGTTTTAAACATTTTCCTAAAATAGTTCAATATATGGTAGCTACTAGTATCGTTACTTTAAAAAAAGGTGTTAAAGTCCTGGAAAAATACTTCTGCTCTATATATCCCTTATGGCTCCATTTCAAATGAAATCTACCTAGGCATATGTGAGAAGCAGATTTGTTGCATTTCTCAGTGATTTGGCTACGGTAATGCATATTATTATTATTATTCATGTTGATTCAAATACAAAGTTGACTGGACAATAGTAAGAACTGGAAGTAAGTTAAACAACCCATTGTCTCACTTTACATTTGCTTAATCATCTTTGTTGACATATAAATGTATCATTTAAAATATAGTACCAACACACTCTCATTTAGCATTTTTATTTCCTGGTTAGAGAGATTTTTCTGTCTCTAAGTAAATGTTATATACTTCAGTGCTTTAGTAATTGCCTTACCCAAGCTGTGTATGATAATGACAATAAAATAAGGAATCATATATACTCAATTGTATGTCATAGGGTTGTAATTCCATGGAGAGATGCCTGAGTACTTTCCTAATGTCATGAGAAATTCCACATGGAATGTAGGAGTTAGCTATTGTGTAGGAGGATTTCATTGGTGTCTCTGTGTGTGTGTGTGTGTATGCGTGTGCATGTGTGTGTAATTTGAATGGTGCATCTAGCAGGATGCGGCTCTCTTTTAGAGAGCAGAGCTGATAGGGAAATGGAGGCTTAAGGGTCAATCAGCTCCCACAATGTCTTAGAATACTCTGTTCCTGTTTGGTTCAATACTCTCATCCTGCCTGTACAGAATAGGGATCCAGGGATCTTTTTGGGATACAGTGTATTCAGTGGAGTTTGGTATTTCCAAATAATATTTGCAAAGTTAATTTCAATAGGGTTTACTTCTAAGATTTTTAGGAGTTCTAAGATGGTGACTATAGCTAATATGCTCAACTACTAACTAAAAGGTTGGAAATTGAAGTCCACTCAGAAATGTCTCAGAAAGTAGGGCTGATGATTGACTTTTGAAAAAATTAGTCACTGAAAACCCTATTGAGCAAAATTCTATTCTGACACACATGGAGTGACCATGAATCACAATTTACTAAACAGCAACTATTCCAGTTACTAAGAATTTTATTAGTGACCAGAAATAATGAACTACACACTCAAACTCTTGAAGATCATCTTACACTAATAAGCTTTTTGTCACAATAAAAAGAATGCTGTTACATCCAGCAATCACTAAAAGAATATTTTCTGCAAGATTAAATTACACTGCCTTGGGAATCTCGGATATTTAAGAGTACTGCAAAGAAAGCACCACTGGTAACGTTAAAAGTCAGGTAATCTAGGACATCAGCTATATTGCTGGATATTAAACGTAATAAAAATATTTTCATGAGGAACCAACATATTAGCCAGAGAAAAGGGGCTGCATGTCAAGTATAATGAAAGGCCAATAATGAAAGAACAAGTAACTTAGATGGAAATTACAATGTTTGTAGTCAGAATGAGTTCAGCTATATTGTCAGGGCCAGGGACAGTAGTTCAGAGCCAAGAATGAAGATGACCCCCTACCTCCTCTTAGGCGTACTTGCTATTAAGAAGCCACATAAGAGGCAGGCAATGTGGAAAAAATAATGAACAATAATGGCAATCATTTATGTTTTATAATATACAGAGTACTCTCACATATATGATTTCTTATAATACACACACACACACAATTGCCAGAAGCCTGTTTAGGTTGTTCATATCTTACACTTGCACTTTAAAACAAAACCTAGACCAGTAATTCTTAATCAGAAGCTCATAAATCTCTTAAATTCCACATTCATTTTAGCTTCAGTGCACTGCAGTAGTTAAGAGCCTAAGGCTTGAGGCCAATTCCAATCCATCCTGGTTCCTATCCTGATTCTGCCATTTTTCACTGTGAGCTCCTGGACAAGTTGCCTAACCTCCTTGGCACAGACCTTTCATATTAAAAAATAGAATCAAAATAATACCTTCCCCGTAGTGCTGTTTAGATAATCCAATGAGTTAATATCTGTATATTTCTTAGCATTGTATTTGATAAATAAGTCAATTATCATTGGATACATTTTTCTGTAGAGAGAGTCTATATTTATTATCAGGTTCTTAAAGAGGTACAACCTTCATGCACCAAAAAAGTATCAGGAGGAAAATGTTGATACACACAGTTAATTAAGCTGCCCCATTGTTGTACAGTTTACAAGATGTATAATGTTTTCTGAACATGGGTGAACAAGGGAAGGCTTGTTAATAGCTTGCACTATTCTATTCTAAAAGAATAGAATCTAGTCACTGGGTACCAAACAAAAGAGAGGCCTTTGCCCATTTTCTTAAGGAGGAGTCAGGGTGAACAGGCTTGTGGTATTACATCGTGATAAATTATGGTGATACATTTTCTACACATAGTATGGCATTTACTTCTCAAAAGCACTATACAGAATGGTTCTCTTATTGTCCTTATTTTACAAACGAGGCATCCGGGCTGAGAGAGGGTAAAGCGACAGGTCAAGAGCTTACAGATAATGAGTATTCCTGTCAAACCCGAGCTTATTTACATTCATTTTTTCACTAGACAGTGGCAGTTGGGCTTCCAAAGAAAAGCAGATTTTTGAGTTAAACCTCAAAGAAGCCTTAGCAATCGCCAAACCAAACTGATATGATGCGATAGGGTACTAGATGATGGTGAGTGATTGCAGGAGTGGTTACTAGCAGGTTCTAGTGGCGACTTTGAGGAGATTGTTTTGGTTGGGGACTCAGAAAAGAAAGCAAAGAGAGAGCTTGCATATTTTCTTTGACTCCTCTCCATCCTTCTTGTTCTTTATTTTTATTTGATTTCTACTTCAACCTCATTATTCTATGCATTTTCATTATTTAAACGGTTTTATTGACATTTCATCCATACACCATACAATTCAATAATTCAACCATATCAAGAAGAGTTGTACAATCTTTATCACCAGCAATTTTAGAACATTTCCTTTTCCTGTGTACTCATTGTTAGTCACGTAATTTTTCCCATTTTGGCAAAAATACGCATATGAAAATATTCACCAGTTCAACCACTTCTACATATATAATTCAGTGCCATTGATTATACTCTTTGTGTTTTATGATCATTATTGTTATCTCTCTCTAAAATGTTCCATCACTATTAAAATGAACTCAATGCCCTCTAAACAGAAACTCTTCCTCCTTCACCCATAGTAACCTTAGGTCAAGCTTGGTTTCTTTCTTTTTCTTTTTAGTAGTTTGCTTGACATAATATTCACATATCATATGCTTGTATAGTTAAGCCATGTGGTAGTTACATAAGCTGGCGTCAATTTGAGGATTAAGATGGTAAGGGTGGAGTCTAGCCTGTCAATCAGGATAAAGCCAATGAGGCTTCTGTGTGGGCATGGGCCTTGTCCTGAGAATTCTGGGAACTCCTGTGTTTCCTTCTCTCTCTCTCTCTCTCTCTCTCTCTCTCTCTCTCTCTCTCTCTCAGCCCATTTCCTACAAGACATTTCTGAGGAGCGGCAACATGAAGCTACCCTGAGACAGTCAGGGTTTCAGAGCTGAAGGAACCACGTGGAGACCCTGGGCAGTGCTGAGATGCTTACAGCACCACTGGATCCACAAGACTTCCAACCCTGTGATCTTCCTGCATTCAGCATCATTGCATGTGTTTCACGAGTCTGAAGAGGATTTTATAGATTGGTATCAGAGATATGGGCTAATATCGGATTTATGGACTTGATCTGGACTGGGCTGGGATGTTTTCTCAATATTCAATTGCTCTTGTATATAAAGCTCTTTCTTATACACATCTGTCTACAAATTTGTTTTTCTAGTCTACCCAGACTAGCACAAGCCACTTATAAAAAGTTAATATACATAATCACAATTAACTCTAATCCTCCCTCTTCCCTCCCAAATCCACTGATCACTCCCCAATACTCCTCTCCCTCCCCTCTCCCATACACCATTGCACCAGTTATTGTCTCTGTGCATCCATTCTTTCTCTAATTCCTAAACTGTGAGAACTAACAGAAACTATAAAAAACAAACAAAACAAAACAAAAAAAAAAACAGAAAGAAGGAAACAGTGATAATAATCTAAAGATGAAAATAAGGAGTAAGAAATGAAACCCACCACCATTATTAAAAAAAGCTAGAGAAGAATTCTCTTTCTTGGAACAATTGAGAACTATCTGAGCTAGAGCAAATTCAGGTTGGGTCAAGAGAGAGGTCCAAGTATTATATTATACCATGGTTCGATCTACCTTAATCAAGTTTACAATAATCTCTGTCTGATAGTAAAGCTCTCCCCCACCTGTGACTAGAGGGGACCTGCCAGAGACCTAAGCCAACCAGATACTCTGCAGATGGATTTGGGGCTCCCACCATTCTCCTTAGATTTCCACAAATTGAGTGTTCACAATTTAAGCTCTGATACTTTTCCCTTCATCATATTTAGTGACCCCCATCATTTTTAGTCTTGAAGACACACATCTTTCTTTACATTTTTGGGCTTTAAAATCATTTTATTGGGGGCTCGTGCAATTCTTATCACAATCCTTACATCCATCATTGTGTCAAGCACATTTGTACTTTTGTTGACATCATCATTCTCAAAACATTTTCTTTCTACTTGTGCCATTGATATCAGCTCCTCATTTTTCTTCCTCCCTCCCTGCTACCCCTCCCTCATGAAACCTTGATAATTCATAAATTATTATTTTGTCATATCTTACACTGTCCAACATCTCCCTTCACCCACTTTTCTATTGTCCATCTACCAGGGAAGAGGTTATATGTATATCCTTGTAATCAGTTCACCCTTTCTACCTCACCTTCCCTCCACCATTCCTCCAGGTATCGCCACTCTCACCACTGTCCCTGAAGGGATCATTTGTCCTGGATTACCTTTGTTTCCAATTCCTAACTGTACCAATGTACATCCTCTGGTCTAGCCAGATTTGTAAGGTAGAATTGGGATCCTGATAGTGGGGGCAGGAAGCATTTAAGAACTAGAGGAAAGCTGTATGTTTCATCTTTGATACCCTGAAACCTGACTGGCTCATCTCCTCCCCATGACCCTTCTGTAGGGGATGTCCAGTTGCCTACAGATGGGCTTTGGGTCTCCACTCTGCACTCACCCTCATTTACAATGATATGAATTTTTTGTTCTTTGATGCCTGATACCTGGTCCCTTCTACACCTCATTGTCACACAGGCTCGTGTGCTTCTTACATGTGAGCTTTGTTGCTTCTGAGCTAGATGGCTGCTTGTTTACCTACAAGCCTTTAAGATCCTAGACGCTATAACTTTTGAGAGCCAGGCACCATCAGCTTTCTTCACTACATTTGCTGATGCACTCACTTGGTCTTTAGCGATTGTGTCGGGAAGGTGTGCATCCTGGAATGCCAATTTAATAGAACAAGGTGCTCTTGCATTGAGGAAGTACTTGAGTGGAGGCCCAATGCCCATCTGCTGCCTTAATACTAAACCTATAAATATATGCACATCAATCTATTCCCCCCATCCTATATAAATGTATTTACATATATTTATGCCTGTATTTAGACCTGTATAAATACCTTTTGCCTCCTAATTTTCTCCTCTGTTTCCTTTTGTTTTCCTCTAGTCCTACTATCATGCTTAGTGTTCATTTGGGTTTCAGTAATTTATGTTGGTTACATGGCCCTTGCTGAATCCTTACCAGGCCTCTCACACCCTCCTTGCCACTAAATTTGGATCACCTGTTGCTCTCTTGTCCCTGGGTTGGTCAACACCGCCTCCTTTCCCCCACCGCTCTCTCTCCCATGTCACCCTGGAATCCTCAGTCATGTTGTTTCACCCTGCAGACTGTTCATCCAGCATATCTGAACTAGATATATCTGCATAGATTATAATATGCACAAAAAAACAAGGCATAACAAGACAAAGCGACAAAAGAGAACACAACGATGACAACAAAAAAGAAAACCAATGGCCTTGGAGAAGAAAAAATTAACTTAAAAAATGAAAAAAAATTTACATTTTAAAAAGAACGAAAAACCTGTAAATCGATCAAGGTCTGTTTTTTGACATCTAGTTGTGTCCTCCAGTCAAGTCCGATGGGGTGCGATGCTCTGGCCCCAAAGTCTATACTTTGCACTCCCTTGGGAGCTCCCTGCTCTGCTTCCCCCCACTCCACCGTTGCTCTGCCTTGGTGTTGTCCCCCATGGGGACATGGGTCAGTGAGGGATGCCATGTCTCATAGTGGGATCAGCCATATGGTTCACTCTGTGCATTGGCCGTTTAGAGCGAGGATATAATCCTCCAGATCTGATGGGCCAGGATGTGCTCCACTCTCTCTTCCTCCCCATTCATTTGCTCCTGTGTGCTCAGATCAGACAAAAAGAAAGGAAGAAAAACGAAAGTGAAGGAGAGAATTTTTTTTTAAAAGATAAAGAGATAGCTGAACCTCGTGCCATCCCATTTGTAGCACTGTCTCGTGCTATGTGCAGCACTGTCTTAGGGGCAGGCTGTAGCTCTCCCCACTGGGAGGGAAAACTTGCCTAGGCAGAGGGTAGGGGCATGTAGAAGGAAAGAGAGGGAGAGGAAAGAATCACAAAAGCAGAGAGAGAAGAGAACAAATAGAGAAGAAAGAAATAAAAAAAGAAAGAGAAAGAAGGGGAAAAAACAACTCTGCTCAGTAAAATTGGCTGTGATGGTGAAGAGGGAAGAAAGAGAGGAGGAAATAAAGAATAAAGAGATAGCTGAACCCTGATTGCCTGAATGTGGGGCCAGAGGGGTATAAACCCTGCCCCACAATGGCATGTTGCTATGCCCTTTCATGCAGGGACCCAGTGAGGCTGGGCAGCATTGCCCAAGTTGGTGAGATCACTTTAGAGGTCTGGTGAAGGTCCCCTTAGAAGGATAGTGCACTGTAGATAGTTGTCCCAGCTGCCTTGTGTGGTGTGCAGCACTCCCACAGAGGGCAGGCCAGAGTGCCCCCTGCTATTTGGGTTGTCTTTCCCTAGGCAGAGGGTAGTGACCTAGAAGCCAGTAGTGGCGTATGATAGGAAAGAGAGGGAGGGAAGAGGAAAAATAAGAAAAAAGAAAGAGAAACAAACAAACGAAACAACCCTGAGCTCGTTGAAACCGATTTTGGTGGGAACGATAGAAGGGCAAGCGAATAAAGAAGGAAAAGATAGAGTGGTAAATAAGGAGATAACTGAGACTTGATCACCTGTCTATGGGGCGGAGGAGTTCCAACTCTTCCTCAAGGTAGCGGGGTGGTGTAGCCGCTTGCTGTAGGGTCCACAGATGCAGGGTGGGATTACTCTCAAAGGCAGGATTGCAACAGCAACCCGGCGTCAGTTCTCACCACAGTACTCAGCACTGGAATTTACTGGTGTACCTGCCTTGTGCTGTATGTAGCACTACAGCGGGGGCAGGTGTTCCTACAACCCCATGTAGGGCCCCAGGACAGGCAGGACTTCCCTAGCTGTGTGTAGAATCACTGAGAGGGAAGCTGGGCTTATTGGCCTACCTAGACTGCTGGTGCCCTACTAGATCAGAGGATTTTATTTTTTTAAATTGTTTCCCCTGTCCAGTTAGAATAGAATAAAATTAAATTGTCTCCCTGACTCTGAGCTATAGCTCTGTGTTCTGTTAGAAGCTTAGACTTGCTTCAGTGGGCCTTTGTTATGCAAAAAGCCTCCTGGCCCTGTAGCTGAGTTCTGGCATTCCTTAGTGTGGGTTTCTTCTTATGCTGATTTATGTTAAGGGACCCCTTCTATGTGCTCCTTGGAGCTAAGTAACAAGATTGGGGTTTGAGTTTTACCAATAATATATATTTCACTCTTTTTTTATATTATGCTTGTGACGTGCTCTGATTTAGGGGATGTCACACTGACCTCCTTAGGGGGAGATCCCGTTTATCTCGGCCAATTGGAACTAAATTCGCCCCCTGGACTTTGACTCTCCACCTATTTTCTTCCACACCATGATCTGCCTCAGGTAAAATCCTGCTTTTTCTTCTACTCCTAAATATAGCTACCCACCTCCACCCCCACCCCCCATCCCCAGGCTATGAGTTCAAGACACCTAACAGTGTGGAGAGCTCTGGTGTGGGGTTCTCCTCATGTCTGGGATTATGGCCCCTTTCCCGTGTCAGCCTGGAAAAATCGCTACTGCTGGTGAAACGGTGGGAGGAGCTTTTCAGCTGAAGCCTGTGAGCCCAGCTTGCTGGACCTAGAGTGATTTAGAGCAATCTTGGTTCTCTTTGTGAGTGGAAGTCTACAAAAAAGGGGGTTCCGGAGAGACCCTAGTACCCTAATTCTAATTTCAGGACTCTACCTCCCAGTTTTCTTCACCTTACCTTCCAACTATCTGGTCTGGCAGCGGGAGCTCCGGAAGGGTGAGTCCTAACTATTCTCCATTTTCCCTGAGTCCTTATGATTTTGGGCTTTTGCTCATGAATGAGGTGCTTGTGTGTAGTAAGAGAATTGAGGGAGTCATGTGACTTGAAAAAAAATATTCCAAGAAATAAATCCTATATAGAAGAAAGCTTTGGGATGCAGGTCACTGGACTACTGCTGCATACGTTTTGTTTTGGAAAATAAGTCTTAACATGGTAATACTTTTGTTGGTCGTCAGTCTGTGAGCCTCTGTTTCTAAGGGAGGGGTTAGGTTGTCCTGGATAGTGTGCTATTTCCTGTCTGTGAAAGGAAGAGCTGTCTATGGCAGGTCTGTCCTTACAAGGACTTTGCTAGTCTAGTCTTTGGCTGGCTTATGCTGAGTAGAGAGATTCTACTTTGTAGATCTAAAAGCATCAAAAACAATGCCCTTTCCTTGGGAGCTCCACTCCTTGGGCCCCCCTGCCTCGCCATGCTCAGTGCATGCCTCCCTGGCCTACATGTTGCCTTACACTCTACTTTCTTTTACCTCACCATCCTCTCTCCCAGAATTACCAGTCCATTTGAATGATGTGTCATGGATTTTAAAATTGCATAGATTTTTCCCTTCCAAAAGAAACTTAATGACAGTAATGAATTCATGTCTTTTGTCCTCATATTTGCCGTCTTCCAGTACTATGGCTAAAATCTTCATAATTACTCTCATTGCTTAGGTCCTTTTTGCTCCAACTAGCAATTTCATAAGCTTTGCTGTTAAGCTTCAGATTTTACTTTAATTTGCTAAATTTTCTTCTCAAAAGGTGCACCGTTCCTTTTGTAGCTTATACCACCATTTTATTTAATTTCTCCTGACATTTTGCGGTTTATGCTGTGAATGTACTTTTTTCCTCTTTTCTATCAATCTCTTTCCTGGTCATCCTATCTGTACTATAAGCTGTAACAAGAAACTGCCTTCTTATTATAGCATTGTTAGATTTTTTTTTAAGCCTGCCAAAATAGTCCCAGAAGCTTGGGGAGGTGGAAGGAGAACACAGAATTGGGTAGACATTGTGAAGTACTGCCAAGTGCAAGGATTTACAGTTGGATGAAATTCTGGTTCAGTTCAAACTTTGCCACTCTACCTGTGTAACCTTGCGTAACTTATTTGAATCCGAATTCAATTAAAGTTAAATTTAAACAAGCCTACCATATTGAAGGCTTTCTACTCCCATAAAGATTTACAGCCTCAGAAACTCAAAGGAGTAGTTCTACCCTGTCCCATGAGTTGCCGTGGGTGGGCATAGACTCGTTGGTAATGAATATGTTTTGGGTGGTGACCATATTGAATTATAGTGAGAATTGAATTAGACTATATATGTAAATAATCAAGCACAGAATTTAACACATGTTAACTCTTAAATGTTATCTTTTTGCCTTAATTTTCCACTGAGCTCATCAATATTTCTCTTTCTGGTGCCTTTTCTCTATTTAATGGATTAACAAACCTTGGCACATGCACGCAGTGGAATACTACACAATATTAAATAATAACAATGAATTCATAACATGGACACACCTGAAGGACATTTTGCTGAGTAAAATAAATCAACTACCAAAGGACAGATATTTTAAGAATGTACTACTGTAAAAAGTCAATAAAAGGTTTTCACACCAAAAGAAACATGTTGATAGGTGTGAGGTGCTAGTAGTGAAGAGAGGGCAAATCTTTAGCTAGAGGGTAGGTACACACAGAGAAATGTTTTTCCAATAAAAGAAGATAGGGTTTATCACAAAATAAATAAGTAAAACTGCCAATCTGGCAGAAGTTTTTGAATGCTAGTGAAGTGCCCTACCCCAGGAAGGATTTGTCCTGATATGTATGAAAAGCACCACAGTTTAGTTTTCTTTGATCATTGAATAGATATGAATTGTTTTCTTATGCAGTATACCAAGCGCATGCACAGGAATTTGCACTTAATTTAAAAAAAATCACTAAAGAATGCATTAGGTAATGAAGTTTCTTTGTTCAGAGTTTCTTTGACAATGACCGTGGAAGTCACAGCCAAGTCACTGGCCAAGTAAGTTAATCCCAGCTTGTTTCAGAGAAGGATGCACCAGTGGTTGGATATAGATGAAGTGTGTGAATAATGGGGGAGTGTAGAGTACATGGAGATTCCAGAACGTATCTCCCATAATGTCTGCTATCCACCAAGGAATAAACCTCGGCTTCAAAGTGGAGATCCAGTCAAGACCGAGAATACCAGCACACAAAAAGATGTACAACAGACAAGGAGGAAACAGAATAGGAACCCTAGAGCTCTTTCCTGAGCACTGTGCCTGACCAGGAAAAGTTGCTTTTATTACAGACAATGTTCCCAGGGGTCATCAAATTTCAAGCTTGGGATTTTACTGGAATTCAGGGGTACTTTTGTTTGGGTGAAGCAGACTCTCTTTATGAGACACTTTTATTTGAGAAAACTAGAAAAGTGTGGACAGGACCAGAACAGATTACTCCGTCTCCCTAGAGTATCCTAAAATACACTGCAAACACTAGTCATAAAAGTCACTCCACAAAAAAAGAAAGAAAAAACATCACCCCACCAAGACTTTATGTGACACCTCCAGTCTTGCCAGCTTTTCTCTGCCTCCCAGTTGCAAGAGTAATTTTAATGCTTTTTTTTCAGAGGAAGAAGCTAGACAATATGCTACATTTGATTAGGCTCACTTTTTAATTGAATTAGCCTAAGAAATACAGTGAATAGAATCCAGAGCTAAGAGGACTGATTTTAGCCGGTCCTATCCAAATCCTAAGTGAAGACAGACTTTATTGTTTTAAGTATCTGTTATATATGTACACATTTATGTACTACTATGTATGCACTCTATGGTACATATGCACAGTGATTTATTTTACATTAGAACAGACCTAGAGGACAATGGTTATTCTATAGTAGAGTTTTGTCTTTCATGAAGGAGACTTAATTTTGACTCCTGGCCCAAAAATTTCATGCAAAACGTCCACTTTCTGTCAGTGGAGCCTTTATGTTTTAAGCGCAGAACAGGCTTCAGGGGGACTTCTAGCTGAAGACAGACTAGGGAAAAAGCGAGCCAATCGAATTCTGAGTTAGCCAGGGAATACCATATGGAAATAAGTTTACCATGTGTCAGGATTCCACCTGACAGCTGGGGGTTCCACCACAACTAACAATAATAGTAACAACTCTGCAAGCCTACTATATTAACCATGTTATTGCCAATGCGATTTAAAGCAAATTCCACAACAACACCTGTTATGATGTAAGTGTGAATTACACAAAGTAAAGATTTAGCAAGAAGAGATAACATGCTGTCATCCTATTGCTGACTGTCCTCACGGATAGGAACTCTGAGTCAGGACTCTGTGCTGATGTGCAGTGTATGTGCGCACACCCGGGGAGGGGCCACTCTCCTTTGCTGCTTTATTTTCTTAGGGGGTTTATTTAAGCAAAGCTTAAATACAGCTTTGCTACTTTATTTTCTTAGGGTGCTTATTGCTGAGTTGTGTAGTAAACAAAATAGGTGTAGGGCCCTAGGTAGTCTATGAATATGAAGACCAACTTTGTGGGTTTTTTTTAATTGATGGACCTTATTGAAATTAGGTTTTGACTGATTCATGACCCAATCCCCATGTGTCCCCACCATTTGTGAAGTGTTGAGTTCATTATAGACTCCAGCCCCAGTGCAAATTATCCTGGTCAATTCATTGTTAGGCAACCTGAACCTACAGGCTTGTTCATTAGAAATCTGTCAGTTTCTCTTCACAGTGAATGATGAAGAATTTTAAGGTTTTGTTGTTAACTTCTATTAGGCATACTTCTGACTCATGATGACACCATACACAGTGGGATGAAACACTGCCCACCATTCCAATGATCAGTTTTAGATCACACAGTTGTATCACCAGGTTTGTCTTCCTACTCTGACTTAGTCTGGAAGCTCTGCTGAACCTCGTTCCAGTGTCACAGTAACATGCTCATCTCCGTGGACAGATGCGTGGTTCCTATGTGAACGTAGGTGTGTTAGACAGGGTTCTCTAGATAGACAAAACCAGATTTCTAATAATTTATATGTTTATTTATAAAGATAGATATATATCACAAGAAATGAACTGTTAAATTATAAAGCAGTACAAATGGCTCAGTGCACCTCACTGCCGTGAGAGAGTTGTGAGACACTGGCAGTCCTTGAAGTCTTGAGGGCTGTCAGTTCATCCTCTGTAGAGAGAGAGCTAGGCTATCCCGGCACAGGCAGCAAACATCAAGGCAGGTCACCAACCATCGGTCCCCAGCTCCAGAAATGTACATTCCAATCGTGTGGGCTTAAAGGGACCTCAACTTACAGCGACACAGTCCACCAGCTAGGCATCCCACAGGTAGTGTAGCCTCTAAATTGAGGCACAGAACAAGCAAGGCAGCCACATACTAGTCTGATGATCAAAGAGCGAGAGACAAGAAAGGCGAAGCTCACTGAGACATTTATCTCTCTGCCCTTCAATTAATCCCACATGTGTTTATCGGCCAGGCTGGCACAATAAACTAACTATCTCAGTAGGAAATCTAAACTGGGTCCCTTGGTGGGAAATCTAACCAGGTCGTGTTCATGGAAGGTAAGAATTCTGCCACTGAAACACCATTGACTAATTAATTACCCAATATCACACAACTCACAGTGAACCTATCAGACCGAGTAGAACCGCCCCTGTGGGTTTGGTGACTGTAATTTTTACAGGAGCTGGAAGCCGAATCTTTCTTCCACAAGGTGACTGTTGACTCCAACCAATTTACCTCGCGGTTAGCAGCCCAACTCACAACCACTGTGCTATGAATCAAAATGAACTTTTGGGACTAAGGTTGGTGTTTAGTGAGCCCCCACAACTAGGAAACCTTGGAATGGAGTTTCAAACTCAGGTATTGGATTCCAAATGGTATGTTCTTTGCATTATATCATATTGTCTAAAATCTGCTACCATGTAGAAAGTTGAAAACAAGTTAGCAACAGCCAGAAAGTGCATTTGTTTAACTAGAAGAGAAAGGCTGGGGGACTGTGAGAATCACTATCAGAGGCAGACACTACAGGCATCTTGAGCTATAAACAGGCGCTCCTTCCCATGGGGCCCGCTCTTTATAGCAGCCATCACCATAGCTGCAGCAGAAAGAACTGGTTCCAGATCTGGCACCAGAACTAAGTGCCATTTAGGAAGCCCACTGCATCGGGATGGCTACTTTTATGAACAATGAGCCAATGGTGCTCACAGGAATCATAAGTGACCACAGCATGGGGACCAGAATGATTCCTTCGAGCCCTTTATCCTACCATTTCTGCTGGTGAATATTCTTTTACATCTAGGGAAGGTGATAAATCTTTCAAGGCACTCTTCCTGAGGAGTGAGCTTAGCAGTTTTCTCTTAGGAAATCTGGTGTATTAAAGAACAGGAAGTTCTGGTAGTGAACCAAGGTCACCAAGCCTGCTGTAGTAGAAAGATGATGAGTTAGGTGTTTTGTATGCCAGCTGAATTTGAAAAACTGCATCAACCTCAGCAAGTTCTGTGAAAAGTTTCAGTGCTCCATTCCATGTGCCTAAGAAGAGAACAACAACGCCTAGTTTAAGGGGATGTTGTGAATTGGGTGAATTGAAATTACTTATAGCATAGCATCTATGGTCTTGCCATGTGCCAGCACATCATTTTACTCTTATGTGGGATGCCATTGTCTCCGCCAAGTATTTTTTAGCTTCCTGAGTCTGGTTTAGATAACTGCATGAGGAAATGTGTTAGACAGGGTTCTCTACAGAGAAAAAACCAGGTTGCTAATAATTATATACATATATTTATACAGATAGATACATAACATAAGAAATAAACAGTTAATTATATTATAAAGCAGTACTAATGGCTGAGTGCAACTCACTCCTGTGAGACAGTTGTGAGACACTGGAAGTCCTTCAAGTCCTGAGGGATGCCAGGTAGTCCTCTGTAGAGCAATTCAGGCTATCCGGGCACTGGCAGCAAACAGCAAGGCAGGTCACCAACAGTCAGCCAGATGACAGGGTCTGACAGTCCCCAGCTCAAGATATGTAAATTCCAATTGTGTGGCGAAGCAGGCAAAGGAACCTCAAATTATAGCAACACAGTCCACGGGTTAGGTGTCCCACAGGTAGTGTAGGTTGCAAATTGAGGCACAGAACATGCAAGCCAGCTGCACACTGGTCTGATGATTAAAGAGCAAGAGACAATAAAGGCAAGGCTTGCCAAGCCATTTATCTTCCGCCCTTCAATTAATTCTGCATGAGTTTATCAGTCAGGTTGGCACAATAAACTAACTACCTCAATCCACCCCTTGCCATCTTGGCACCTAGACACAATTCTTTAGCCATATATAATTATGTAATTTCTGGACATTAATGAAATCATACTTTAACTTATCATCAATCATCTATCATATATACAAATGAAAACACACTGAGCCCAAATGTATCTGATATATCATACATAAACAACAGAAAGATATGCCATAAGCACATAAAAAGAAAATACTCTTGACAATTATAAACCTTGCTTTTGCAATTGATCCTATGCTCATAACTGATAGGTAGCACTACCTTCTTCTACTGCCCCCAGCAAGCACCTCAGCTGGCTGTGGTTTTTTGCCTCGTGGGGTGACACAGACCTTCATTCCTGAGGAGTCTGGGTTCATTATAAGTCCTCTTAGGATTGGGTTGCTGTAATTTATCATTTACTTTAATAATATAGTAGCACTAAGAGTTGGCCTATGGGATCTCCTGGATTCCAGACATGTTCTTCTTTACTTCCATTATGTAGCACCAGTCCAATTTCTCCTTGCTAATCAGAATCAATCACACCACTCAGTACAGTGACACCCTTCCTGAGCTGTTGGCTAGGGGGCATTCTCAGCTGCCAGTTCAGTGGAATCCGTGCTGTGTTTCCAGGTGGGAGAGTTCCTTCCTTTGGGACCAGGACCTCCAGGCATGAGGAACACAGGGCTGCTGGTACAGGAAGCAAAAATGCTGCAAGTGGATCACTAGTAAAAATAGTGAGTGGTTCCACTCCTGTTTCAACCTCTGGGTTCCTGGACCCATGAATTCTGGCTATTGGAGACACAGCACCATATATTTGTCATTGGTTTAGAGCGTATACAGCTTCCTGGAGAAAATTGCCCCAGCCCCGCAAGTTGTTGCCACCTAGTTGGCAGTGTAATTGTGTCTTTAGGAGCCCATTCCATCGTTCTATTAAATCAGCAGCTTCAGGATGATGAGGAACATGATACGACCAGTGGATTCCACGGGAATGGGCCCATTGCCGCACTGCATTTGCTGTGAAGTGAGTTCCTTGATCTGGAGCAATGCTATGTGGGATGCCATGCCGGTGGATGAGGCATTCTGTAAGTCCATGAAGAGTAGTTTTGGCAGAAGCATTGTGTGCAGGGAAGGCAAATCCATATCCACAGTAGGTGTCTATTCAAGTAAGGACAAAACGCTGTACTCTCCATGATGGAAGTGGTTCTATGTAATCAACCTGCCACCAAGTTGCTGGTTGATCTCCCTGAGGAATGGTCCCATATATTAGGCTTAATGTTGGTTTCTGCTGCTGGCAAATGGGACACTCAGCAGTGGCAGTGGCCATGTCAGCCTTGGTGAGTGGAAGTCCATGTTGCTGTGCCCATGCATAACCTCCATCCCTGCTGCCATGTCCACTTTGTTCATGGGCGATAACAGGAGTGGCAGAGGAAAGAGGAGGACCAGTCTCCATAGTAAGAGTCATCTTATCCTCTTGATTATTAAAGTCCTCCTCTTCAGAGGTAACTCTTTGGTGAGCGTTCACACGATATACAATTACCTTTATTTTCTTGGCCCATTCAGAGAGGTCTATCCACATACCTCTTCCCCACACCTCTTTGTCACTAATTTTCTTTTTTTATTTTATTTTATTTAAAAAAAATTTTTTTATTTTAACAATTTATTGGGGCTGATACAATTCTTTTCACAGTTCATACATATACATACATCAATTGTATAAAGCACATCTGTACAGTCTTTGCCCTAATCATTTGTTTCTCTTTTCTTCTTTTACATTTTATTAGGGACTCAAACAACTCTTACCACAATCCATACATATACATACATCAATTGTATAAAGCACATCCATACATTCCCTGCCCCAATCATTCTCAAGGCATTTGCTCTCTACTTAAGCCCCTTGCATCAGGTCCTCTTTTTTTTTTCCCGCCCTCCCTCCCCTTTCCCACTCCCTCATATGCCCTTGGTAATTTATACCTCGTTATTTTGTCATATCTTGCCCTATCCGGAGTCTCCCTTCCCCCCTTCTCTGCTGTCCCTCTCCCAGAGAAGAGGTCACATGTGGATCCTTGTAATCAGTTCCCCCTTTCCAACCCACACACCCTCCACACTCCCAGCATCGTCCCTCACACCCTTGGTCCTGAAGGTATCATCCACCCTGGATTCCCTGTACCTCCAACCCTCATATGTACCAGTGTACAGCCTCTGTCCTATCCAGCCCTGCAAGGTAGAATTCGGATCATGGTAGTTGGGGGGAGGAAGCATCCAGGATCTGGGGGAAAGCTGTGTTCTTCATCGATACTACCTCACACCCTAATTAACCCATCTCCTCTCCTAAACCCCTCTATGAGGGGATCTCCATTGGCCGACACTTGGGCCTTGGGTCTCCACTCTGCACTTCCCCCTTCATTTAATATAATATATATATACACATACATATATACATATACACATATATACACATACATACACGCACTTATATCTTTTTTTTTTTTGCATGATGCCTTATATCTGGTCCCTTGGGCACCTTGTGATCGCACTGGCCGGTGTGCTTCTTCCATGTGGGCTTATTTGCTTCTGAGCGAGATGGCCGCTTGTTCACCTTCAAGCCTTTAAGACCCCAGACACTATCTCTTTTGATAGCCGGGCACCATCAGCTTTCTTCACCACATTTGCTTGTGCACCCATTTGTCTTCAGCGATCCTATCATGGAGGTGTGCAGTCAATGATATGATTTTTTGTTCTTTGATGCCTGGTAACTGATCCCTTTGGGACCACTCGATCACACAGGCTGGTGTGTTCTTCCATGTGGACTTTGTTGCTTCTGAGCTAGATGGCCGCTTGTTTATCTTCAAGCCTTTAAGACCCCAGTCACTATCTCTTTTGATAGACGGGCACCATCAGCTTTCTTCACCACATTTACTTGTTCACCCACTTTGGCTCCAGCCGTTGTGTCGGGAGAGTGAGCATCATAGAGTTCCAATTTAATAAAAGAAGGTATTCATGCATTGAGGGAGTGTTTGAGTAGAGGCCCAAGGTCCTTCCGCCACCTTAATACTTGACCTATAAATATAGACACATAGATCTATTTCCCCATCCTCCTATATATATTTGCATGTACATGTCTTTGTCTAGACCTCCATGAATGCCCTTTGACTCCTAGCTCTTTCCTCCATCTCCCTTGACTTTCCTCCTGCCCTACTACCATGCTTCATTGCCACCTGGGCTAGAGTATACCTCTTCTCTAAGCAACCTTACCCTTGATCATGTCCCACCAGGCCTGCCACTCCCCCTTCTCTACCATTTGGGGTCCCATGTTTTTCCCTTGTCCCTGGGTTTGTTAACACCACTTCCTTACCCCCACTACCCCACCACCCCAAGTCCCCCCGGAACTGTCGGTCCCGTTGTTTTTCATCCAGATAGTTCATCCAGCCTGTCCTATTCAGACAGACCTGTGGAGTCACTAACATGCACGAAAACTAGACAGAGGAACACAAAGCAACAGTATACAACCAGACAACAAAACAACAAAAACAAACCACTGACAAAGAACAGAAAAAAACAGTTCACAAGAGAAAAGCTTGTAGTTAGTTCAGGGATCGTTTGCTGGCCCTTAGGAGCGTTTTCCAGTCCAGTCTGTTGGGGCACCACGCCCTGGCCCCAAAGTCCACTTTCAGCATTCCCTGGGGACCTTTCCACTCCATTCCCTTGCTGTTCCGCTGCACTCCCCCAGTGATTTGCCTCAGTGTGGTGGGATCAGGTCAGGTGCAATTCCCACACTGTGTCTCCGGTGCTGTCCCCTGTATCGCCCTTAGTCACTGAGGGGCATCATGTCTCATAGTAGGGCCAGCCATGTTGTTCTCTCTGTGGACTGGCTGCTCTACTCAGGAACATCATCATCACGGCCTGGTGGGCCAGGCTGTGCTCCACTCTCTCCTCCTGCCCCTTCATCTGCTCCCGTGTGCTCTGATCAAATATGTCCATCTCCCATAGCTGCAGAGTCAATGTCGTCCTTTGGAACAAATTATTTTTGGGGGAGGGGCAGGAATCCACTTAATTTATGGTGCTGGGGCCAGCCTCCCAGACCTCTCCACCGGTTCCCTCCTCCACGCCGGGATATTGCATTCACACCTTGCGACACTGGGTTGAAGTCTGGTCCCACTTTCCCTGTGGAGATATAAACCATACCCTCCCTTTGGGTGGATTAATGCCCCATTTCTGTCATGCTGATTGTACTTACCTCAGGGGACTCATGTTGTACCTGTCCCTTTGGGTCTGGCTTACCTCGCTTAACATAATTCCTTCCAGCTCTTCCCATGAAATAACGTGTTTCATGTGCTCATCGGTGCTTTTCAGTGCTGCATAATACTCCATTGTGTGTATGTGCCAAAGTTTGCTAATCCACTCGTCTATCGATGGAAACTTAGGCTGTTTCCAAATCTTTGCTATTGTGAATTGTGCCGCAATAAACATTGGAGCGCATATGACTGGTCGTGTTTTATTTGCTGCTTCAACCGGGTATATGCCCAGTAGAGGGATGGCTGGGTCGTAAGGTAGATCAATTTCCATTTTCTTTAGGTATCGCCAGATTGCTTTCCACAGTGTCTGTACAAATCTGCACGACCACCAGCAGTGGAGGAGGGTTCCTACTTCACCACAGCCCCTCCAACACTTGTTGCTCTCTGATTTACTGATCTGGGCTAGCCTCAGGGGTGTTAGGTGGTATCTCATGGTTGTTTTGATTTGCATTTCTCTTATGGCAAGGGACTTCGAGCACTTTCTCATATATTTATTGGCCATATTGATCTCCTCTCTAGTGAAAGTTCTTCTCATTTCTTTTGCCCACTTCCTTAGGGGGTTAACTGTTTTCCTCTTTTTGCAGGTCATGATGGTGTTGTAGATTTTAGTAATGAGCCCTTTGTCTGACGTGTCATTACTAAAAATCTTCTCCCAGTCTGTGGGTTGCCTTGTCACCCTCTGGGCAAAGTCTTTCGAGGTGCACAGGTGTTTTATTCTTATTAGATCCCATTTGTCGATTTCCAGATCACCTGTGTGTGTCCCCTTCCCTTTTGCAGTGAGCCTATGTGCTCCCTGGGCCAGTGCTCTGAGATTAGTCCCGATTCCCTCCTTAATGGTCCTGATGGTTTGGGGTTTGACTTCTAGATCTGTGATCCACCTTGAGTGTATTCTTGTGCATGGGGTGAGGTAGACGTCTTGTTTCAACTTTCTACATGTGGATATCCATTGTTTCCAGCACCACTTATTAAAGAGGGCATCTGCTTCCCACTTGACGTTTTTGGGACCCTTGTCGAAGATCAGTTGTCTATATGCTGATGATTTTACTCCTGGGCTTTCTATTCTTTTCCACTGGTCTGAGTGTCTATCATTGTGCCAGTACCATGCTGTTTTGACCACTGTAGCTGTGTATTAGGCATTAAAATCAGGTAGGGCGAGTCCTCCAATTGTGTCCTTCTTCTTGAGGAGTTCTCTGCTAATTCTGGGTTTCTTCCCTCTCCATATGAAGTTGGTGGTCAGTTTTTCCAATTCTTTGAAGAAGGTTGATGGTAATTGGATTGGTATAGCATTGAACTTGTAGAGTGCTTTAGGAAGAACTGTCATCTTTACTATGTTCAGCCTACCTAACCATGAGCAGGGGAGCTTCATCCATTTGTGAAGGTCACTTTTGGTTTCCTGTAATAGGGTTTTATAATTATGCTTATAAAGGTCTTTAGTATTTTTTGTTAAGTATATTCCTAGGTATTTCAGTTTGTTCTTGGCTACTGTGAAGGGTACTTCCCTCTTAATCGCCTCTTCCATGGCCCTGTCCGATGTGTATAGAAACCCTACCGACTTCTGTTTATTGATCTTGTATCCTGCTACTCTTCCGTATTCCTCTATTGCTGTAAGTATTCCAACTGTGGAGTTTTGGGGGTCTTCAATGTATAGGATCATGTCATCTGCAAATAACGATAGTTTCACCTCCTCCTCTCCCAACTGGATCCCTTTGATGTCCTTCCGCTGTCTTATGTTGTTAGCCAGAACCTCCAAAACGATATTGAATAGAAGAGGGGACAGGGGGCATCCTTGTCTTGTACCCTTTTTCAGTGGTATTGTTCTTGTCTTTTCTCCATTGACTATGATGTTGGCTGTTGGTCTTTCATAGATAGCTTGTATGAGCTTGAGGAACTTACCTTCCAATCCTATCTTCATGAGTGTTTTGATTAGGAATGGATGCTGGATGTTGTCAAATGCTTTTTCTGCATCTATGGATATTATCATATGGTTTTTATCCTTTTTCTTCTCGATGTGGTGTATGATATTGATGGATTTTCGGATGTTAAACCATCCCTGCATCGCTGGGATGAATCCTACTTGGTCGTGGTGAATGATATTTTTGATGTTCCTTTGTATTCTATTGGCCAATATTTTGTTAAGCATTTTTGCATCTATGTTCATTAGAGATATTGGTCTATAATTCTCTACACCTGTGGGGTCTTTTCCCTGTTTGGGTATCAAAGTAATGCTGGCTTCGTAAAATGAGTTTGGGAGCTTGCCGTTCTTTTCTATGTTATGGAATACTTTGTGGAGGATCGGTGTCAGCTCTTCCCTGAATGTTTGGTAAAATTCTGCTGTGTAGCCATCTGGCCCTGGGGCCTTTTTCCTTGGTAGGTTTTTGATGACACTCTCTATTTCTTCCTTCGCTATGGGTTTGTTGAGGTTCTTGATCTCTGTCTCAGATAATCCAGGGATAGATTGTTTTTCTAAATATTTATCCATGTCTTCCAGGTTTCTGAATTCATTAGAATACAAACCTTCATAGTACTTTGTGATTATCCTTTTTATCTCATTGGGGTCTGTTGTTATTGCCCCCGATTCATCCCTCATCCTGGCTATTGATGATTGCTCCTTTCTATCTTTGGTAAGCTTTGCCAGGGGAGTGTCAATTTTATTAATTCGTTCATAAAACCAGCTTCTAGTTGCGTTAATCCTTTGCATTGTTCTTTTGTCTTCCCACTGGTTTAACTCCGCCCTGATTTTTATTATTTCTTTTCTCTTGCTATTGGAGGGGTATTTCTGTTGACTCTGTTCTAGTTGTTGGAGGTTTTGTGTTAACATATCTGTCATACGCCTTTCTTCTTTTTTCATGTATGCATTCAGTGATATCAAGCTACCTCTGATAACTGCCTTTGCAGTGTCCCATAAGTTTTGATATGTTGTATGCTCGTTCTCATTAGTTTCTAGAAATTTCCTGATATCCTCTCTGATCTGGACCTTAACCCATTCATGTCGCAGGAGATCGTTGTTTATTCTCCAATTGGTGGCCCTTGCTTTTCTGGGTGCCCTCCTATTTATCTCCAGCTTTATGGCATGGTGGTCTGAGAAAGACGTCTGGATAATATCTATGTGTTTGAATTTACTCAGGCTGGCCTTGTGCCCCAGCATGTGATCTATTCTTGAGAAAGATCCGTGTGGATTGGAGAAGAATGTGAAACCTTTTGCTTTTGGATGAAAGGCTCTATAGATGTCTATCAGGCCCTGTTGCCTAATTACATTGTTTAGCTCTCTGGCCTCTTTGCTGAGCTTCTTTCCCTGTGACCTGTCTTTCTCTGATAGTGGAGTGTTGAAGTCCCCCACTATTATTGTTGTTTCCGTGATTTCTTCTGTCATTTTTTTAATAGTTTGTTTGACGAAATTTGCCGCACCATTATTAGGTGCGTAAATATTCAGTATGCTTATTGCTTCCTGGTTTACTGAGCCTTTGAGCATTATGTAATGTCCCTCTTTGTCTCTTTTTATGTTTTGGATCTTGAGATCCATTTTGTCGGAGATTAAGATAGCCACTCCTGCCTTCTTGGAGTTACCATTTGCTTGGTAAACTTTCTGCCAGCCCTTTATTCTCAGCATATGCTTGTCTGCTCGCTTAAGGTGTGTCTCTTGCAGGCAGCAGATTGATGGGTTATGTTTTCTAATCCAATCCTCCAGCCTCTTTCTTTTAACATATGAATTGAGCCCATTTGTATTCAGAGTGATTATTACAATCTCTGGCTTCATGGTTGCCATATTCTGTTTTGTGTTTTGGGTCTTTGCCTATCTTCCTTCATATCAGTGTACTGCGTTTGAGTGGAGGGTTTCTATCCTGTCCTCTTTTCCATCTGAGACCGTGTTGTCCTGGTACGTGTTGCTGGCATGTTGGCTTCTAGATGGAGATGGGCTATATGGTGGTCTCCTGGTGGTTCTAGTTGGAGCTTGATCTTCTGGCCATAGTGAGTCGGCCAGTATGTTCTGCAGGGTCGGGTGACTTGCAGTATATTTTTTGAGTTCTTCCTTGTCCTGGAAGACCCTTATCTTACCCTCTATCTTAATGGATAACTTGGCAGGGTATAGGATTCTGGGGGAGGCATTTTTATCTTTCAGTTTTTGGAAGATGTTGCTCCATTCTCTCCTCCTCTTCGTGGTTTCTGCTGATAAGTCTGAGCATATTCTTACCTGCGCTCCTTTGTATGTGACTGTCTTCCTTTCTCTTGATGCTCGTAGAATTTTCTCTTTTTCCTCTAAGTTGGATAATTTTACAATTATATGTCTTGGCGTGTTCTTCTTGGTGTTTAGCTTAGCCGGCGTCCTCTCTGCTTCCTGTATGAGAGTCGGATTCTCCTTTGTTAGGTTGGGGAAATTTTCTTCCAGGAATTCCTTTGCTATCTTGGCAGTCGATTTGTGTGTTATGTTGTGTTCCGGTAGACCGATTATTCGAATATTATTCCTCTTCATAGCATCTGTCATTGATCTCAGGCTGTCTTCTGTTTCTTTAATTTTCCTATCTGATTGTTTTTCTCACTTGCTTCGTTTGGTTTGAGCGTCCTCGAGTTCACTGATACGGTTCTCAGCCTCCTCAAGCCTAGATATAGCTTCTGTGACCTTTTGTGTGGCCTCTGCTACCTCCTCTGTTAGTTTCTGCAGTTCCTTTTGGTGGATAGTATTGATTCCCTCTATTGTGGACTTCATCCCCTCTATTGTGCATTTCATCCCTTATATCGTTGCATCCTTATTTTGGTTTGCTTCTCTTAGCTCCTGTATTACTGCAAGCAGAGTTCTGAAGATTTCCTTTTGTGGCTGATCTATATCTGTTTCTTCTATGAGTGACGTTAGGTCTGTTAAAGTACCTCGTTTCTCTGATTTTTTTGTTGGGAGTGATGTGGTCTGTTGATTTTTCCTTGATCCTTTTATAGACCCCATGCTTCTGGGAGACAGGAGTAACCTTATTGTGTGGAGGCTCAGGCCACTGTGCTGTCTCCTGGGGTGGCTGGGGCGGGCTGCGGCAGGCTGAGGGCTGGCACTGGGGACCCAACAGGGCCCCAGGTGGTGAGAGCTGGCTGGAGCTCACTGACGGCTCCTCAGCGACTGCAAAGCCGAGACCCAGGCTCCACTGCAGGTGGAATGTTTCATCTGCCCGGGCTGTGAGCGGGCGCGGGGAGGCCCCTCGGACAGCTGCGCAGACAGCTGCGCGACACTGCAGGGAACAATGGTGTTCGCTCTCCGCCCTGCTCTGAGCTCAGAACCCCGCGGACCGTAGTGGCTTGGCGCGAAACCGCAGGGGGTAATGGCGCCTGCAAAGGAGGCTTGGCGCGAAACCGCAGGGGGCAATGGCGCCCTTCCTCCGCTCAGGCTCAGAGTCGCCGCCGCCGGGGTCCCTGCAGCACCCTGGGGAGAGCACCTACTCTTGTGCCTTGCGCAGGGAGGGGCCCTTGGTGGGCAGACTCCGCAGCGCGGGGCGCGGCGCTCCGCGGAAGCTCAGGGTCCGGGACAGGCGCGGGTTGGGCTATGGCTCCCGTCGGCAGGAAGTGCTCAGCGCAGGGTCCCGGCCAGGAGTGGAGCTGGCGCTAGGCTGCCAGGGGCGGGCGGGGGCGGGCGGGGGCGGGCGGGGGTGGGAGGCCGGCGCACGGAGGGCAGGTGGAGAGGTCCGCGGCAGCGGTGCGGGTGGATGGTCCCCCGTGGGGGTCGCCAGACAACCTGCGTGTCCGCTCCCCTGAGCTTGGATGAATGGAGGGAGGGACGTGGACCCGAGGGCAGATCGCTGCCCTGGGGGGAGAGGGGAACTGCGGGAGAGGAAAGCTTCTCTCCCAGTGGGGATCCGCGAGTGGGGAGTGGGCCGCTGGAGTAGGGGAGCGTGACCTGCTGCGCCTGTCTAGGCAGGGCAGGCAAGAGGCTCTGGGCTTGCGTCCGGTTTGGGGATGGAGCCTAAGCCGGTCGCCAGTGAGCTCACGGCAGCTTAGTGGCCAGAGATGTCCCACTAGTCCGGTCCTCTTTCACCTAGACCCCTGCTCAGGACAAATACGTGGGGTAGGACTGGGGTGCTGTCCCAGGGGGATATTTCACTCACCAGACTCTTACTATTCAGCTACCTGGTCGCCAATCCCGCTTTGTTTGGAGGAGCTCTCAGAGTATGCCGGTGTCCCTGTCGGCCATCTTCGAAATATCCACTAATTTTCTAATCATGTTCCTTCCAATGCCCTGACTATTTAGCCAAGCCATTAGCCACAGCCCATGAATCAGTATATAGTCTCACATCTGGCCATTTTTCCTTATATGCAAACTGAATGGCCAGGTACACTGCTCGAAGTTCTGCCCATTGGGAAGATTTCCCTTCACCACTGTCCTTTAGGGAGATCCCAGAAAGGGGCTGTAGTGCTGCTGCTGTCCACTTACGAGTGGCACCTGCATATCGTGCAGAGCCATCTGTAAACCAAGCATGACTTTTTTTTTTTTGCTTCAGTTAAAGTATGGTAAGGAACTCCACAGGAGGCCATAGGTGCAGACTGAGAGAAAGAAGGTAATGTGACAGGAGTGGAGACTGTGGGCATTTGGGCCACTTCTTCATGCAGCTTACTTGTTCCTTCAGGTCCTGCTTTGGCCCGATATCATATATACCACTTCCATTTAACAATGGAGTGTTGCTGGCACGTCCAACTTTATGATTCTGTGGGTCAGACAATGCCCAGTTCATGATGGGTAGTTCAGGCCTCCTGGTGACTTGGTGGGCCACGGTGAGGCGTTCAGTTTCCAGCAAGGCCTGATAACAGGCCAATAGCTGTTTTTCAAAGGGGAACCAGTTGTCTGCAGAGGATGGCAAGACTACTGCAAAACCCCAACGGTGTATGGTGTGATTCACCAATAGGGGCCTGCCAAAGACTCCACATGGCATCTTTATCTACAACTGACACCTCTAGCACCATGGGGTCAGCTGAATCATATGGTCCCAGTGGCAAAGCAGCTTGCACAGCTGCCTGAACCTGTTGAAGAACCTTTTGTTGTTCTGGACCCCATTCAATATAAGACGCTTTTCATGCCACTTGATAAATAGGTCGAAGTAGAACACCCAAGTGAGGGATATGTTGCCTCCAAAGTCCAAAGAGGCCCACTAGGCATAGAGCCTCCTTTTTAGTCTTTGGGGGACCAAATGCAGGAGCTTATTCTTCACTTTAGTAGGACTATCTCAAAAAGCCCCACACCACTGGACCCCTAGAAATTTTACTGAGGTGGAGGGTTCCTGAATCTTTGTTGGGTTAACAACGCTTATACACAGATATTGTACCAATGAATATAGAGTCTTTGATATATCCTCCTTAGTGGGTCCAATCAGCATAATGTTATCAGTATAATGGACCAGTGTGACATTTTGTGGAATAGACAGGTGATCAAGATCTCTTCGGACTAAGTTATGACACAGGGCAGAAGAGGTGATGTAGCCCTGGGGGGAGACTTGTGGAAGTATATTGTTGCCCCTGCCAGATGAAGGCAAACTGCTTCTGGTGGTCCATTGAGACTGGTATTGAGAAGAAGGCATTAGCCAGATCAATAGCGGCATACCAAGTACAGGAGAAGTATTAATTTGCTCAAGAAATGAAATCACATCTGTAACAGCAGCTGCGATTGGAATCACCACCTGGTTATGTTTATGAAAATCCACTGTCATTTTCCAGGATCCACCTGTCTTCTTTACAGGTCAAACAGGTGAGTTAAATGGGGATGTGGTAAATCACCACCCCTGCATCTTTCAAGACTTTTTTTGATGGTGGCACTGATCTCTGCAGTCCCTCCAGGAATGTGGTACTACTTTTGGTTTACTATTTTTCTAGGGAATGGCAGTTTTAATGGTGTCCACTTGGCCTTTCCCACCATGATAGTCCTTATTCCACATTTCAGGGATCCAATATGGAGGCCTACCAGTTACTAAGTATGTCTATTCCAACGATGCATTCTGGAACTGGGGAAATAACCACAGGATGGGTCCGGGGGCCCACTGGACCCACAGTGAGGTGTACCTGAGCTAAAACTCCAGTGATAACTTGACCTCCATAAGCCCCCACTCTGACTGGTAGGCCTTTGAAACACTTTGGGTCTCCTGGAATTAGTGTCAGTTCTGAGCCAGTGTCTAGTAATCCCTGAAAAGTTTGATTATTTCCTTTCCCCCAATGAAAGATCACCCCTGTGAAAGGTTGCAGGTCCCTTTGGGGAAAGCTAGAAGAAAGACTAACAGTATAAACCTTTGGTGATGTAGCAGGGTCCTCCTTCAAAAGAACCCAGCCTCCCCCTCATTCAAGGGGTTGTGGGTCTGTAAACTGGCTCAGGTCTGGGAATTTATTGAGCTATTGTCACTGTCTATTGTGCTGCTCATCTGATCTACCATTCTTCTGCCTGCGTAGATCATGCAAATATTTAGTAGGGTTTCCATCTGTTTCATTCCTAGGGACACCGTGGCTAAGTAGCCAATGCCATAATTCCACATGAGACAGGTTGCTTTGATCACTATGGAAAACTTGTTGTCTATTATAACCACTCCCACCCTGTCTCTGTTGATTCAGTGCTGACACCTGCCCTCTACTATCACGAGTACCAATCAGTCCCATTGTGGGCAAATGTCAGAGTTCGCTTAGGGCAGTGCCCACTGTTAATCCGGGTACACATAAAATAGAAATTACAGGAGCCTTAATAGATGCTGGGACCCACTTCAAAAACTTGTTCCTTATGGTTGTGGTAAAGAGTATGTCCTCAGGGCACCCCATTTTTGGGTCTATGAGAATATCTTAATAGATCCATTCCAACATACCAATTTCCCTAAGGTTTTGGATGCCTTCCTCTACAGTGTACCAAGGTAGGTCAGGTACTTCAAGTTGATCTAATCTAGGCCATCTGGCAGTCCATGCTTCAGCAAACCAACCAAATAAAGAATTAGATCCTCTCTTAGCCTCTCTCACAGAGACATTGAAAGAAGAGTCTGTGCTTAGGGGTCCCATATCCAGAAACTCAGACTGGTCTAATATTACATTTCATGCACCAGTATCCCACACCCTTAGTAACCATTCCCCGGGATATTCCCCAGGCTTCTGCTTGTACGTATTTGAAAGCTCGAGCAGATCTTTTGGAGTATAGCGCACTTCTTCTTGGGTAATCGTCTCAACTTCACCTTTAGGAGCTTTCTGAGACAATTTGAGTGACAGGTCTAGTGGAATAATGGGTGGTGTTCACCCCACCCCCACCCCCACCCCCCGCCCCCCGTGCTCTCAGCAATACCTTGTGAGGCATCTCCCTCAGGCAATGCTACCAATGCAGCCTGGCATATCAACTTGAACAGTTTGGCTAATCTGCTCAGGTGTGGATTGTTTTATTGATAGTGAATTAATACTTTCAGCTGGGCGGGGTGGCTCTATTGACTGGGGTGGGTCAGTTGTTTCTAGGGACTCAATATCCTCCTCTTCTGGGTCATCAGCCCATATGTTCCCATCCCATGTTTCAGGGTCCCAACGTTGCCCAATCAATGCCCTCACTTTGGTTTCAGACACTGCTCTAGAGCTGCAATTCAGCTGCTGTTGTAATTCAGCCACTCGCATGAGACTCTGGACCTGGTTCTCAGCAATGTCAGTTCTATTATTAGAGGAGAGAAGGCTCTCCTATGTATCACAGATGGAAGCTTTCAAATCTGTTAGTCTGCACCTGAGGCACGCTTTGGAGGCTCTGAGACCATCCCTCTCCTTAATCACACTTTCCATTGTAGGAAGGACCAGCCAACTAGCTTCCTATACTTGTCATCCTCACAAAACTCCTGGAAACTACCAAAGATACAATCCCTCAGAGCCTCTCCTTTAACCAGCACGTCGTCTATCAGTGGTGCCACTGAAGGTATTAGCTTTGCTATTTCACACCATGGATCAGTAAGGGTAGTAGAGTTATCCATGCTTTGGGGCATTGCAGTAGCATTATTAGTGCTGTTAAGATTAATCAGGCTCGAGAGCCAATTTAAGAAGCCCATACTTATTATTTTATTTATCTAGAAGCACTTCTGGTACCAAAATATGTTAGACAGGGTTCTCTGGAGAGACAAAACCAGATTAATGGCCAAGCCATTTTTCTCTCCACCCTTCAGTTAACCCCACCTGTGCTTATTGGTCCGGTTGGCACAATAAACTAACTACCTCAGTTAAGAATACATTTGGCTAAGCGTGATGAAAGAAATAAATATTAACTTATATTTTACTATAAATTTTCTCAAAAATCATCACATTTTGGTAATGAAAACAATGGAATTGATGAGACAAAAATGGGATTAAGGATACAAGACTTATAAACATTGTTCACAGTGGAGGGGGGGGAGACTTATTGATTTGATTGTTGTTAGGTGCCACTGAGAGTTCCAAGTCATAATGACCAAAACCTTCAATGGAATAAAACACTGCCTCGTCCTCCTCCATCATCACATTGTTGTTATATTTGCATCCATCCTTGTAGTCACTGTGTCAATCTATTTTATTAAAGGGTTTTCTTTTTTGCAGATCCTCTACTTCATCAACTATAATGTCTTTTTTCCAGTGACTAGGTCTCTCCTGATATGATATCTAAAATACACGAGATGAAGTCTGATCATGCTGACTTCGCAGGAGCATTCTGGCTGAACTTCTTCTCAAGACAGATTTGTTTGTTCTTTTGGAAATATATATTTCAAAATTCTTTGCCAACAGCATAATTCAAATGCATCAATTCTTCTTTGATCTTTCTTATTCATTGTCTAGTTTTAACATATATATGAGATGACTGAAAATGGTTTGAATCACCTTAGTTCTCAAAGTGACATTTTGTTTTTAATCCTTTAAATAAGTATGGTGCAACAAATTTACTCAATGCAATACAGTCCCGATTTCTTGGCGGCTGATTCCATAGAGTTCATTGTAGATGCAAGCAAACATTTTCCTCCATTTATAATGATGTTGTTATTGTTTTAGATGTATTTTAGTTTTCTTCACATCAAGTCGCAATCCATACTGACGGCTGAAGATAGAGACAAAAATCTAATGAAAATAGACTAGTTTTACATACTATTTCCCCCAAAGTAAGACATCCTCCAAAAATAAGACCTACTTACAGTTTTGCTTCTTGCTGAAATATAAGGCTTCTGCCTGAAAATGAAACCTCCCTGAAAATAAGACCTCCCTGATAATAAGTCCCCTCCCGAAGTTGCCATAATTCTGGACTCTGGACCGTAGCAGCGGCATCGCCGCACAGCTCACTGTTGGCCACCGCACAGCTGGAGCAGATAGGAAGTGCGAGGTCTCTTTTAATCAGAGAGTTGGTGCTGCCGCCAGGACAAGCTGCCGTCTGCTTCTCGCTCTGCCCTGATGGAGTCTGGCTGACTCACAATTAGACAGTGAGTCGGGTGGGGTAGGAGTTTGGCACATTGTGTGGACACACACGGGTGACTGAGGTAGAGGGGGAAATGTCTGATAAAGGGGTGGGGGGGCATGTCTGGTGAAAGTGTGCACTGGCACAGGGGTGAGAGAGGGGGATCACTTAAACTGGCACTGGGATATCACTTAAAATAACACACGAGGATCAGAAGGGTTATAAAATGGTAATCTCTCCTTCTGATCCTCCTGTGTCATTTTAAGTGATCCTCTTTCCCCCACCTGATACCCCAGTGTCATTTTTTTTTTTACCCCTAGAAATGAGCGCAAAAAGAAAAAGCTGCTCCATGGAGTACAAGAAAGGAATGGTGGAAGACTCTTGGGGCCAAAATCTCACTGCTTTCTGCAAAGAGAAGATGTTCAGTATCCGATTGGTCTGAAAATGGCGATTAGAGTATGGTCACCTCATGGAACAAGTGGACAAGGGAAAGGCTAAAAAGCGCAAGTGTGGATCAGGTCGGCAACCATTATTGCCAGTTTGAATCTGAGCCCTATTCACAACCAAAGCCTTTGCGCTCCTGTCAACAACCCATTCACAGATTGTGCATGTAAATGAATGCCTACATTGAAAATAGAATGGAGAGAAACCAGCGTGGAAACTTTGTGAAACCTAAACTTCAAAGGGTTGTGACTTGGTGAAGAATTCATGGGAGAGAATCACCGACAATTGCACTGCAAATGCACTGCACACAGGCTGCCTTGACAAGAAGTCCTCAGTTAAGGACGGTGCTGTTGCTAAACATGAGGGATTTGGTCCACTGATTCTGAAAGAAATGGAGTCACGAGAAATTCACCAGGAAATTCAAGGTTTGGATTGTTATGATGTTGTTCCAGAAGATGATGACTTGACTGTCATTGAATAAATGAGTAAATGTACCATAGATTGTTGCACATGGAAATACTGGTAGTAACAAGAAATTCTTGATACTGTAGGATTCACAGTTTGTCTGGTTATGCTGGTTTGTGATGACAACTACTTCTGTACCATATACAGGTAATAAATTTCCTTTTTTTTGTTCAACAATAAATGTGTACCATATTCTTCTTCATGGAAATATAAGACATCCCCTGAAAATAAGACCTAGTGCATCTTTGGGAACAAAAATTAATATAAGACACTGTCTTATTTTTGGGGAAACAGGGTATGTTCAATAATACATATACATATTAAAGTAAATGTGCAATTTTATTTATAAATAGGCGTGGAGTTTGTTGAACTAGGTGTTGGAGGAACGCTTCTATGAATTACAGGTCAGTGAGGGAAGAAGGATAATCCAGAATCCAATGGAAATTTTATCATCAGAGGGGTGGGTATGGTTCATGGCACAGTGTTGAACTGAGGTAATTAGTAGATGTCTGAGGTGTGTGTTTATATATATTTTATGTGTTTATAAGCTAAAAACAGCTCTTGTAGTTTTCTGTTTTCAACAAGTGTTCTTGCAAATGAAATTATACATGTGTAAACAAAAAATTCACATTATATTAAAATTGTTCCTTAATAAGGAAACAAGTTTACATTTTCAAATCAAGTGCTGGAGTAGAACTGACTACACTAAGTGCCAACTGACCCTTGTGCCGTGACTCCCTGTCTTATCAGACAGCATTCCTCAGGGACGCACGGGGAGGCCATGCTTCTGAGACTGATAATGACATTACGCTCGTCATTCTTTTTCGGCCTTAGTCATTGTCAGTTATTTTAGTTCACTTTTCTCTGGTAAAAGTTTACTTAACGATGATATAATCTAGTTTTAACTTGACTAACCCTCAAAATTGATAACAATCTTCACGATGACATTGTCAAGAAAGTTTTGCTTGAAGCTAGCACTGGTATTGTAAGTACAGGTGAACAACAAGAGTGCTAAAACCTATGCATTTCCTATTTCTTTAAAAAAATTTTCAATTTTATTTTATTTTGCATTTCCTAGTTCTAATTCAAGTTATCCATTTTTAAAAGCTTGATTAATAACCATGACATTCTCTAAATACATACAGAAATGAATTTAGCAAAATTCAACACCTTTTCATGATAAAAAGTATTCAGAAAGCTAGGAATAGAAGGGGAATACTTAAATGTGATAAAAGACATTCATGAAGACCCATAACTAACCTTATGTTTAATGGTGAAAAAGTGAACCCTTTGACCCGATGATTAGTAACAGGACAACCACGTACGATTTTATCACTGTTATTCAATTTTGTCTACCATTTGTCTCTCATTTTGTCATCCTGTGGTGGCTTGTATGTTGCTGTGATACAGGAAACTGGCACATTATTTCCAAATGAAAAATACCAGCCTTCAAAAATAAAATGGACCGTATTAAGATCAATATCCTAGATATTAGTGAACCGACATGGACTTTTCCTCTTTTTTTATTAAATACTTTTATAGGGGCTCTTACATCTCTTACCACAATCCATACATTCATCCAGTGTGTTAAGCACATTTTCACATCATTTTCAAAGCATTCTCTTCCCACTTGAGCCCCTGATGTCAGTCCCCCATTTCACCCCCCTCCCTTCCCTGCCTGCCCTCCCTCACAAACCCTTGATAAGTTATTGATGATTATTTTAGAATGTTTATTTAGATATTATTATAGATTATTATTTTCGTATCTTACATCATCCTGCATCACCCCTCACCCACTTTTCCATTGTTCGTCCCTCTGAGAGGAGGTTATAAGTGAATCTTGTTGCTTAATTCCCCCTTTCTCCCACCACCCTTCCCTAATCCTCCTGCTGTCTCTACTCTCATTGTTGGCCCTGAGGGGGTTATTTATCCTGAATTCCCTGTGTTGCAGGCTCTTGTCTGTAGCAGTGTGCTTGCTCTTTTCTAATCTGATTTGTAAGGTAGAATTGAGGTTCTAAAAGTGGAGGGAAAGGAAGCACCAAAGAACTAGAGGAAAGTTGTGTGTTTATCAGTGCTATACTGCACCTAGACTGACTCATTTCTTCCCTGTGACTGCAGGGGATGTCTAATTGTCTACAGATGGGCATTGGGTCTCCACTCCATATCTGCCCCGCCCACAATTCACCTTGGGTATGATTTTGTTCTGGGTCTTAGATGCCTGGTACCTGATTCCATCAACACCTCATGATCACACAGGCTGGTATACGTCTTCCATGTGGGCTTTGTTGCTTCTCAGCTAGGTGGCTGCATTTATCTTCAAGCCTATAAGACTTCAGATACTATACCTCTCAATAGCTGGGCACCATCAGCTTTCTTCACCACATTTTCTTATGCACCCATTTTGTCTTCAACGATTATGTTGGGAAGGTTAGTATCACAGAATGCTGGATTGTTAGAACAAAGTGTTCTTGTGTTGCGATATTACTTGAGTTGAGGCCCAATGTCCATCTACAACTTTAATTCCTAACATATCACTATAAGTACATAGTTCTATTTCCCTCTTGTTATAAATATATCTACATATGTACATGCCTGTATTTAGAGCTCTATAAATGTCTTTTGCCTCTTGGTTCTTTCCTCTATTTCCTTTTATTTTCCTCTTGTTCCACCATCATGTTTGGCCTTCATTTGGGTTTAGTAATTCCTCGCTGCTACATTGCCCTTGATTAAGCCCCACTAGGCATCCTACACTCTTCTCTCCATCGATTTTGGTTCACTTGTTGTTCCCTTGTCCCTGGATTGGTCCCCACTGTCTCCATTCCCCCACCTCCTCTGGAACCATTGGTTCCGTTCTTTTCATCTCCGAATTGTTTATCCCACCTATCTTATCTAGGCAGACATGCAGATACAATAATAAGTGCAAAAAAAACCGTCAAAGCCAAATAAAACAACAAAGGAAGTCCAGACCAACAAAACAACGACGACAACAACACAACAAAAAGAAAGCCACCAATAAAATGGAAAGGCCTTTAAATATTTCAAGATATGCTTGCTGGCCTTTAAGAGTGTTTTCAGGTCGAGTCTGATGGGGTGCCACACTGTCTCCAAACTGAAATGGACTTGTATTGATCATTTGAATGAAACAAACATATGGTTTATTAGGCCAAAAATGAAATACTCAAGAAGAAGGGCATCCCATTCATCATCACAGAAGACACACAAGGTGTACACTATTCGTCATAGGCCACACCAGAGGGATTTGATGTAGACACTCCACCAGCAAACTGGCCTTTACTTCAAACTCACCTGTAACAGATTTAAGGAATTAACATACTTTCTTGAATTTAAGGATGAAATGCCATAGCAGTAACTGTGATCCAAAGCTCATGGAATTGATAGTGGTTGGACTCTGGTTCAGAAATCTTTCTTTGAGAGTTCCCAATGAATGGTGGCTTGGGACTCCCATATATTTACTGTTTTAATGCTATTATTGTTTTTTTATGGCATGCATTAGTCTGGTAGGCATGGTTCTGCCTTTTTGAATGTGTGTGTGTGTATTTGTTAAATTCATATGTATGAATCCATTGTCAAATTCAGTATAATTAATATTCATTATTAATTAGCCCATTCTGCTAATCATAGGGTGAGCAGTTCAAACCCACCAGTTATTCTAAAGGAGAAAGATGAGGCTCTTTTATCCTGTGAAAAGTTGGTTTCGCTTTCGTCCAGCCAGCCAACATGCCGAAAGGGAAGAAGGCCAAGGGCAAGAAGGTGGCCCCGGCGCCGGCCGTCGTGAAGAAGCAGGAGGCCAAGAAGGTGGTGAACCCCCTGTTCGAGAAGCGGCCCAAGAACTTCGGCATCGGCCAGGACATCCAGCCCAAGAGGGACCTCACCCGCTTCTTCAGGTGGCCGTGCTACATCCGGCTGCAGCGCCAGCGCGCCCTCCTGTACAAGCGGCTGAAGGTGCCGCCCGCCATCAACCAGTTCACCCAGGCCTTGGACCGGCAGACAGCCACCCAGATGCTGAAGCTGGCCCACAAGTACCAGCCAGAGACGAAGCAGGAGAAGAAGCAGCGGCTGCTGGCCCGGGCCGAGAAGGCTGCCGGCAAAGCGGACGTGCCCACCCAGAGTCCGCCTGTCCTGCGAGCGGGGGTCAACACCGCCACCACGCTGGTGGAGAACAAGAAGGCTCAGCTGAGGGTGATCGCGCACGATGTGGACCCCATTGAGCTGGTGGTCTTCCTGCCGGCCCTGTGCCGTAAAATGTGGGTCCCCTACTGCATCATCAAGAGCAAGGCCCGGCTGGGGCGTCTAGTGCACAGGAAGACCTGCACCACCGTCGCCTTCACACAAGTGAACTCGGAAGACAAAGGAGCCTTGGCTAAGGTGGTGGAGGCCATCAGGACCAACTATAATGACAGGTTTGACGAGATCCGCCGCCACTGGGGTGGCCCCAGATCAGTGGCCCGAATCGCCAAGCTAGAAAAGGCCAAGGCCAAAGAACTCGCCACCAAGCTGGGCTAGCTTGTGCATGGCTGGTTTTTGTACGTAATAAAACTAGTCCAAAAAAAAAAAAAGTTGGTTTCTGAAACCCATAGGGACAAATCGACTCTGTCTTATAAGGTCACTATGAGTTCGAATCAATTAGATGTTAGTGAGTATAGTTTATGTATGTGTGTATATACATATATGCACATAGATATATATTTATGAAGAGACTTTAAACAGTGTTTGAAAAAAATGAATTAAAAAGATGGAAACATTCTTCAGACTTTTTGACGCTCCTTATATATTTACTCACTGTCCACTAACATTGAGTCAATTCCAACTCATCGCTCACCTATAGAATAGAGCGGAATTGCGGCACATGTTTTCCACGGCTGTTAATCTGTATGAAGCAGGCTACCTCATCTTTTTCCTGAAGCTGGTGGGTTCCAAATGCTGACCTCTTAGCAGCCAAGCACTTAGCTACTGTGCCACCAGACTGATTTTATGTGTAACTATGCACATATGCATACGTACATACTTACATATGTGTGTATATTTACAAATCAATACCTGCTCGTTGTCATCAAGTGGACACTGATTCATAGTGTAAACCTTTATGGCAGTCAATAGCAGCTGGTGGCTTTGAACTGCCAACTTTGAATGACCAGTCCAACACTTATCCAATAGTACCATCAGGGATCCTTTATTTGCATACATATATGTGTAAATATATACATATAAGTATACACACGCATATATACCTATAAATACCCATGTGTGTTTGAATGTTTGTAAGAGAGTAAGTTAAAAATAGTATTGTTACAAAATCATAAAACCTTTATTTAAAATTTTAATAGTTTATTGATTTATAGTTCCATGATTCACATGCCATAAAATTCAGTGGTTTAAATACATTAAAAAGAGTTGTTCAATTACCACTGCAATCAATTTTAGAACATTTTTTTCATTTTTATACTCATTATTCTTAGCTCCCCATTTACTCCCAGTCCTCACTACTGTAAGCCTATGAAACTACCAGTCTAGTTACCATCTCTGTATATTTAGCTATTCTGGATTTCATACAGAGGAAAAAATATAGAAAAACCCTTGCATCCACAATGCCAAAATAATGCAAAGAAAAACCTCAATCTAAAAGAATACAGAAAATAATAGAAACTCGAACAAATTTAAAATGGGTCAATAGAGACAAAACTGATAAGGTATTATATTTTAACTTAACTACATTTGCATTAATCCATTTTCCAATGTACTCCATCTCGTAGCAAACTTAGTCACATTTCTAGTCAATGGTCAGAAGAGATTCACAAGGCTTATTCCACTTGGGAACTTGTTTGGGGGCTTTAATTTTCATCCATAGCCTTCAGGAAATTGAGTGTTCAGAATTTAAGTTCTAGCACAGTTCCCTCCTCTGGTTTTGATTTTAATATTTATAATCTATGGATTTCATAGCCTGGTGTACTGCTTCCTTGCGGATGTAGCTGACACCTAACTTAGATGACTGCTTGTTTTAATTAAGACAAGGCTTTAAGACTCCAGACACAATCTTTTTGATAAATGGAAACCACCTGATTTCTTCAGCACATTTTGCTATAGCACAGACCTGTCATAAAGCTATTTGCGTTTAGATTAGTGCTTACAATGAACTATGAACTCAAAATCTATATAAATATCTGTGGCTTACATATGTTCCTAGTGTACTTCCGAGACATTATTATCATTTTAGAGGAATAATGACTGAAATAATGTAGAGAAAACAACTTGGTACACACAAAATTGTACGTTTGTCTTCAAATCCTTTTGTAAAACACATAAAAATATTACTGAAAATTTAAAGAAACCATCATGAATTAATTACTCAATATGGGAGGTTTGCTATACAGCTGTTCCTAGCACATCTGAGCTTCTGGTACTTGCTAAACTAGTTCCAATAATGAACTACACAAAGAATAACTTCTTTATGATCTACTGAGTAAATATGTATAAGAAAAGGTCTTTTCTGAACGGCAAATAATTCATTTAAGAAAAGAATGTTTGATGGGAAACACACACACACACACACACACACACACACACACACACAACTATGTGAGGATAGCCAGAGATGTTTTTCCTATTTATTGACAACAATAACAACAGCAAACGATTATGGCATGTAGAATACATTCACAGCTCTATTTCTGGTAAGATAGCCTTTGAAACTTTGTAAGACATTTTAAAGACAAAGAGAATAAAATTTTAAAAATTGGCAACACAGATGTTTATTGTTTTTCTCATGTGAAATTCTTAAAAGAGTTGTCAAACTTGAAACTTACTTATAAATGTATTTATTTTTAACACAAATGATGCTTCTGTGGAGGAGGAAAATGATGAGCAGTAGCTGTCAGCAGAGTAGCCATTTAAAAAAATATACAAGGAAACTCTGATCTTAACTATATGACTCCAAACCCAAATTAACTTTTAAATATTGAACAAGAAAATATATGCTTCTTGAGAGAAACATACAATATTGAGATAGATCAAGTGTCAATTTGACATCAGAAAGATTGGAGTGATCCTATCTTGATGTGATTTTATTCACAAATTATACATGTCAACAACAACCACAATACCCTCATAACCACACTTTATGAACACAAAATGTGCTTTAATTTAATACTGTTTTGAGCCCCTTTGATAAAATTTCAAGTGTCCAAACTTTTAAATTAATTTGGAGAGCAACTGATTGACACTCAAGGATAAGGAGTAACTGAATTGCAACATCAATGAGAAATGTTTGTGCAGGTAAAGGAGATTAAAATATGATACTGTGATTTAGTAAGCACAACTAATGGTTCACTACTGTTTGGATTTATGTATTTTCATGCGGAGTCTTTTTCCGATGTGACAACCATTAATACCAAAAATCCCACTAAAAAGAAAACCCAACTAAAGTTAGAATTTTGTCTTCTTTGTATCAAAAAGATCAGACCAACATTTAAAGAACTCATTTAGAAATTACCATAGTATTTAATATTTCATTAAATATTATTTTAAATAAATTATTTCTATATGAAGAGACTGAAATTCTCATTTTACTTATAAATAACAATGAAAACAAACAGATAACTAGTGTTCCATTTTATTTCATCTTTTAAAATGTCTAATTTTTAACAGGTTTTATAATGCACATATTTTCAGCAAAAGAAAATTTATGTAAATGAATATGCACAGGACTTAAATTTTTTTTCTGAGATTGCTTAGTGCAATAGATGCCGGATTATTTTCATGAGGACAAAACACAAGTGCACAAAGAGAAACACATGCGAGGGCAGCAAATGTTCTGAACACTAGGGAAACTCATTTTCGCCCTGCAGACATTATAAAATGATGATGATGTATTAGATGTTTGGTAGTTACACATTACTTTCAAGAATTTGATTCTGTATGTGTTTAGGGGCTAAAATAATATTTACATTGCCTCAAATTCCAACTTTTAGCATTTTAAAATATTTTTTTCATAATTTTGTCTTTTTCATACAGATTTTTTTTATAATTTTAAGATAATTACATGCTATTGAAAAATGAATAATAGCAAGATTAATATATATATGTGTAAATCACCAATAATCCTCTTGGTTTGTTCTAATGTCACTTTTTTAAAGATAATCAAATTTATGTGTCCACTTACTTTCACTCTTACTAAACGTCAAGAAGAGTAAACTCCTTAGTTAAGGACACACACCCACTGGAGATAGAAGTTGAGTCCAGAGCCCAGTGAGTGAAGCCTGATGTGGAGCTGCCTTTCCTTCCGCTGTGATGCAACACTTCCCTCTGGCTTATTTGAGTACTTTTGTACAGAGACTTCGTGATCCCACGCGGCTAAGTGATCATCATTGTCCCCCATATGCAAGTCAATGCTAAGGTTAGAAGTGGTTCAGTAGCATTCTCATCTTCCATGCAAGAGACACCGAGTGGGATTCCAGGCCAATTCAAATGGTGTACCCAGCACTTGACTGTCATTGGAGGCTTGCTTATTGCTATGACGATGACCGGGTTTTAGATTAAGACAGACTGGAAAGTAAGGCCTGGCTATCTTAGTTTAGTCGCTATAAACCCTATGGATAATGACATTCTGATGTTAGGCTGCGCAGTGAAATGACTAAGACCAGGTGGACTCTGAAGAATGGCTTCAAATCCCAGGTCTGTCACTGACCAGCTGTGTGACTCAGCCAATTTCTTAAATCTCCTTGTATTTCAGGTATCTCAATACACATTTCGAGAGGATGAGGAGTAAATCTGGTGGGTGGAGAAACTGACTTGTACTTTGGATACATTATCAGGAAAAACAAAGAGCCACAATAGTCGCAACAACTGTGGCAAAGATGGCCCAGGAGCAGACAATGTTCTGTGATCTGAGTAAGTTAGAAAAGTATTGCCACTAGGACTCCAGTTCATGCATGTCTCTGACTCCGCAGATGGCTGGAGAGAGTGCTGCCAGTAACACACTCATCTTCATTTTATTTGGCTGAATTCCTTAATAGATCTCGTCCAGACCCATTCATTATAACTTCACCAAACAACTTTTTCCTGAAGAGTTTGGGTAAGAGAAAGTGGGGGGAAATGTTGATAGGTCTTTACGATTTTGTTGGTAACAGGATAGTTGTGGTGGTAAAACCTTGGGATGCTAATGTGGCATGCATCAATTTCACTATTATGGTGGGTGTAAAATGAGCCCATTTAGCAGCAACAGAAGGGAGAGGTCACTACCATGAAGAAAGAAGGGCCTGGAGTGCAGCATATCCTCTGGACCCCGAGATCTCGCACATTGAACCCCTTTGATACAGGAGACAGAGACGCCACAGAAGCTTAGCCAATGAACCAGCACTAGAGCTAAGAGTCAGAGCATAAGAAAGACCCACAAAGCAAGAAATGTTGAGTGCCTTCAGGCAAAAGGCGTGTGTGTGTGTGTGTGTGTGTATGTGTGTGTGTGTGTGTGATGCTCCCAAGCATTTCACTGCAGAGCCAGGTTTGCCGACTCAGAACTAGAACTGAGTGTCTTTGGGCTCAGGCTTTGAAAGATTGTCATGCCCTTTAGGCATTTATAAACAACCCTGAAAGCGTTCTCTAAATTGCCTGAGGGGGCAAAGGCTGAGGAGCCAAGTGGCTGACAGGCCACAGACCAGAGAGGGGTAACTTCCTTCAGGTACAACTTAGAAGAGGCTGCCAGACTAGAACAGTGTTCTAAGCATTTTTTTAATCCAAAATTGTAGCTTGCTAACGTCCCTAATAAGCTTCATAACTGTCAGTATTATCTGCGAGTTCGGTGTGGTGACTGCAAGTAATGAGTACACCCAAGGAGGGTGTGGAAAGCGCGGGCTGAAGTATGAGTGCTGTCAGAATTGCTCGCTGGGTTCACTTTCCTTCTCCGAGGGGCTGCCCTCAGGGTGTTGGATTGGATTCTCCTCTCTGTAGTGCAGCCACCTCACCCCACTCCCTTTCAACAAGGTACTTAAAAAAAAAAACAAAAACAAGTTCAGGTCACAAAGTGGTTTCTGAGAGGATCTGTTCCCGAGAACTGTTTTTAAAGATTCCAAAGGGCTAATCTTGATAGAGTTTTCTCAAGAACAAAGCATGCAGGTGGCGCTTTATTAGGAAGTTTTAAGAAAATGAAAAACTGCATTGGTGTGGAAAAAAAGCCCGGAGAGCTGAGTTGAGGAACTGCTTCGCATCTAGACAATGCACCTGCTCTTTCTCCAGGGTAGCAAGAGCTGTCCTGAGAATTTCACGGGAAACCTCACCCCAATCACCCTACAGCAATAAGCTTGCCCTTTCAGGTTTCGTTTTTGTTCTCCAAACTCAAAGACCATTTACAAGGAACACAATCTGAGTAGCTTGAGAATGCCCAGGCTTTTGTTTTGATGGTGAGCAAATCGAAAAGCATGGAATTCTTCAGGGGAATTTTAGCAAGATGGAGCCAGCACCTTCAAACATAGATAAGCCAAGATGGAGGTTTCCTGAAAAAAATTGTTTTACATTTTGATATTTTTGTTTAACAAAAATTTGTATGACTATTTTAGCAATATGTTTTGACTTACCCTACTACATGACACTGCCTTGACTCACAGTGAACACAATGGCAACTAACCATAACAAAGGATCGGCATTTTTTAGCAGTGTGCCTGAAAAATAATGTGTGTTCATTGAATGACAATTATTATTGTATAATTCATTGTCAAAGTAAACTGTTGACTCATATACCTTTGTTCTCCCTCAAAGGCATGTTGTTATTGTTTTCCTGACTGGGACAAACACTTTAGTAACAACTACAGGTAGTAACAAATTGATAACACCAGGAGGGTAGGAACATTGCCAATCATGTTCATTACAATGACATTACAATCACCTAGTATATAGTAGTCTCTCGATTAGTACTTATTGGTAGATTGAGTACAACCAACTCAGCTTAGTGATCTAATTTTCTAGGAAGAGATATCCTAGGCTATGTCTTATAAAATCTATCAATTTTAGTTACATTTGTTATAAAACAATTTTACATGGTTGAGCATGTAATTTCCAGTGCTCATGAAATATTCCTTTCTAAATTAGCTATGCACAATTTTAAAGTGCTGCCATAGGTAATTAGTTGATTCTTCTTAGAAAAAGAATGAAACCTTAAGTTTAAAGTTTCCCCTCCACCCCCAGACCACCTTTTTATTCTATATATTAAATAAAATCAAAAAGGTGAAGTGATTTCCCAAGCTGATGGAGAGATAAGACCAGAGACATATTTCATTCTAGATCCCAAGGCTGAGCCATTGTATTTTCTGCCTCAAAATTAAGGCACATGTAATCTGAGTACAAATCTCTTCATCAACAATGTGGTCAAGAAATGAAGGAGGTAGGAGAATACACACTGAGAAACAACTTCACAACATGAAATAATCATAATCATAAAAGAACTACATATCGATTAAAAACACTTGTGAGACAGGATGGGTCTGAAGCTTAGTGGAAGAGGGCAGGATTTAAGATAAGCTTTCTATGTTGTGAAGGAGACGAGAGAGAGCAAGCACAGAGAAAGGGATAGCAAGAACACCAGCATCGTTGTGAGGCAAGAGATTCAAAAGGAAACATAATAACAATAATTCTATTTGTATTGCCTTCATCATTTAGAAGCACTTTCTTTGCAATTTTATTTCACAGGCGATCCATTACACAGATAAGAAAACTGAACCATTAACAAAGTAAAATGATTTGTCAAAAGGTCCTTTTTTTAGTTTTAGTTTTTTTAAAAAATCTGTGTCTATTTTACTGAAACCTGCGCTTAAAAAATTTTTTTTATCAGCTTTTCTTTGTACGGCAGTTGGGGTGATTAAATTTATATAAGCAAATAAATCTTCAGTTAGTCAGATTTTAAAATTAAATTGTGGAAGATATTCCCAAAGGTGTACAAGTGTATGTATTTAACGTTTATTTTCCCTGAATGATGTAACCATCGGTTTGCTGTTAGGGAAAAAATAAAACGTTCCTGTTTTGTATATCCTCCCTTTTATGGGCATTTTTGGATTATACCATCAAGGTGGCTTTGAATCAGTACCAGGCCTTCTTTAATGTGAATAACGATTTAAAGATGTGATATTCAGGGCAAGTGGTTCACAGCAATTCATTTGTTCTCTGTCATCTCCCAATGTACTCAGGAAGAGGACAGGGAGTAAAGGGACGGAGTCCAGAGGATTTGCCGCTAGGTGGCACTGTTGCTCCATGGAGTTTCTTTGGGGCCTCCAAGGACCCGCTGAAGGAAAAAAAGCACAAAGGCAGGGTGTTTTTTTTTTTTTTTAAGGTGTTCACAGTGATGAGTTTCTTAATGAATATGCCTCATGTATGAAATATTACTTTTTGAGTGTCTCTCTGTTTTCAAACCGGTTTCTGATTGTGTTCAGTGTTGAGGAGCCCGGCATTCTGAACTGTTATTCCCTGTGCAGTCATGGTCATCAAAGCAGATCCTGAACATTGTGGAATTTCCCAGATTTAGGCCTCTGGGATGACAATAGGAATTGAAATCATTAGAGGCCTCGCGAGTTTTGGCAGGGTCTGATACGGAACAGGGGAGAGTTTCGAGGACTGCGGAAAAGCACCGTCGAAGCAGCGGCGTCGGCCTCCATCTCTGAGCGGGGAGGCACCGTTGTTTCTGAGTCTGTCAAGCAAGAGATTCGGTTGCTATGCAACACACATACTGCCCTTCTCCAAGAGGGGGCTAACGCTTCGGTAAGGTGTCTACACATAATTTTCCTGTTCCGGTTATCATTCCAGGCACCCATATATTGAAAATTGCAGTTTGTTCTGGTTTCCTGGCTGAACCTGAAAGTTTAGGTCTGAAGCCCTGGAGCAAGCCTTCCATCAAATCAAGAGTCATAAAGAACGGAACTTCATATGTCAGACAGGGTAGCAGTCCTTACGACATCACTTAGAAGATTAAAAACAAATGGAAGCACATGTCACTTCAAAGGGAGCACAAAAAAGAACATCTGCATGATTTGATGCATTAATGAGAAAGAGCTGCTGGGTCTTGATTTGAACTGTGTGGAAAGAGATAGGATTTAAAAGCTTGTAGGTTGCTAGTATTTAGAAAGGAATGACTATTTGTTATTATTTAAATTAAAAAGCATGTCCATCTGCCAGGTCTTTGCACTTTAATTCTTCTCTGTTTGATTTGGGTATTATCATTAATAGGGGGAGCTTTCTTTTGAAAACTGGGGGCTTTTCTGTGAAATGAAATGCGATCGTGTCTGGGAAAGTTGAGGCCAAGATTCAAATGGGCCCCAAATCTCTGAGGCCCAGTTTCAGTGGAGTCTGAAACAACAACCGCTCTCTGTGCCAGGCAGGCCTTTATCAGGCCTGAGCATCTGTGCTGTGGACGCCATCTATCCATGGAATGGCCTCAGTCTGTGGGCCTTGGGAGCACCACCCAGAAGCATCCATCTCTGTCTGGTCCTTTGTTTCAGGGACCCTTCCCCAGCAGCCCCACGCCTCCCCTTGGCTGAAATCCACATGCACTCGCAGCCTCCTATCCGTCACTTTCTGGCTGATGGGGACCTAGGCCCAGCCATTCTCGTTTTTCATGTCTTGTCAGGAGGCCTGAAAGGACTGAGAGGGGGGAGCTCCCTCCGAGTGGAGCATGGGCAGATGCCCTCATGAAAAATTTACAAGGGGTAATCAGAGGCTTCTGCTCCTCCCTTCCCGGGCCAGTGTCCCCCTAGGCTTGCTTCCGTGCCCACTGGAAGAATACTGGAGGTTGCCTCTGTCCTCTGAAAGCAAATCTGGCTTCTGGTAGGGTGCGGTACGCTAATGCATCCCTTTGATGCACTTCACCGTCCTCCTGAGACTGGGTTGCAAATGCAGTTCAGGAGAAATTGATGAAGTATCAGTTAATCTAGGGCTGACAGTTTAGAGAGGTCACAGCTGTGCGGGGCTGCCAGGTCTCAGCGAGACAAGACTCAAAAGAGTTAGAGAGAGAGAGAAAGAGCCGTGAAAAGGAAGCATTTATCTTCTGCACATGGGCATTTCTCCACTTGTTTATTGTCAGTGTCTCTGACCCTCGCCCTGGAGGTAAGGGTTTGTGTCAGGAGGAAATTTCCTGGTTTCCTTTTCTCCCTCCAGTTTTGCACAATTACACATCCTCCTGCAAAACCCCCAGCCCGTCTCTTCCAGTTCTTCTCTCCTTAGGAAGGAAAGAGGAAGGAGCTGCTATTTCTAATTGAGACAGGCAGTATATCTCCTGATGCAAATTTCCTTTTTAGATTGGCATTCTGAGTCATGTCTGCTTATTCCTACATTTCCTGAGACAGGAAGGTTTGTCTAGGTAAATGGTATGACTGCACCCAGAGGGCTGCGCTAAGAGGACATTTTCTGGGAGTAGAATCAACACTCTGGAAAGAGTTCAGGAAAGATATGAGTTCCGGTTGATCCCCATTTATTGTTTCATATGTGGAAAAACCAGGACTCTCAAATTCAGCAACCTCATAAACTAGCAATGGTTGCTCAGTAGCTATAGCATCTTATTGTCTTATAAATAATGAGGTGACTTTGAAGGTTAGGTTGTGGAGAAGTCACACGGTCTGGGGCTTGGAATCAAAGAGCCTTGGGTTTGGATTCTGGCTTCCCTGGGCTTGACAAAGATTTTGTTAATATTGCGTTCTGTCATTCTTTCTCTAGCTTAAAATAGCATATTTATTGTTGTTAGCTGCCATTGACTCAACTATTACTCAGGGCAAACTATGTTCAATAGAACAAAACATTTCACAATCCTTCCTCACCCTCACAGTCCAAGCATGTTCATTTTTACTGCCATTTTCTATCAGAAAATGGGGCAAGTTATGGATTCAATGACTGACAAGTTACAGACTTAGCATTTGAACTTAGTTTCTTAAATGCTGCTTCCTTCTCTCACCGTCAATAACAAGAATGGTAGTAATTCCATCTGCGGGAATTAACAGCATTGATGTTGTGCAGCCTGTGCGAAGCCTCCCACAGCTCCGAGAGAATCAGGCAAGGCTTTCTATCCCCATGAAGAGGTTCAGCTTCGGAATCACAGAGACCCATTTCTGTCTTGTCCTATATGGTTGCTGTGAGTTGGCATTGGCTCAATGGCAGTGAGTTGGTTTTTATTGTTATACTAAACATGAGCCATTTCCCCTTTACTATAAACTCCCGAGGGAGCTATTATTATTATCAGCTTTAGTATTATTTACTCTGTTTAAAAGAAAGAGAAATTGAAGTTTACCAAGAGGTGGCTAAAACCTATTTTTTTTCTTTCTACAAGTCTGAGAACCTTTTTCTTTTTCTTTTTTGAAGGGTGGGGAGAGGATTCGTTCAATGCCAAAGCAGTCAATATTCAAACTAGATAGAAATATTCATTTGGGTGATTTTAGTCCCATTGAAATTACAATCATTCTTAGTAAGTTGAGGTCTATTTATGATCATAAATTTGAGTGTGTTCCACCAAATTTACTTGGGGAAAAATACACAAATCCAGGACAGCCCTTCAAAAACCAAAACATTTTCTCAAAACCTGAAATCCTCCCCACATTTGGACTCTGCCAGCTTCAGACTTAACAGTTTGTGCATTATAGTTTGATGAGGCCACTTAGGACCTCTACACTCTTTGTCTAGAAATGGAGCTGCACATACCCTGAAATCTTTGCTCCGTGCACGTGCTGAAGTGTATTTGTAAGAGGAGTAACTGTTTTGCATTTACCACAATTATGTAATGTGTATGTACCTTGATAAGTCACATTGCTGAATGCGTGCCAGACCTCATCTCTTCAGCTGTGCGAGTCTGCGGGGGTGACTCCCTGCTCTGGACTGTGGTCGGCCAATCTTCCCTAGGAAGTGAACGGAGGAATTTAACTCGGGGCGCCCTGTATCCCGTCATTCGTGCCGATATCACCATCCAGGGCTGCCTGATGCCCGGTATCTGGAAGTCATGGTCTCATTGATCTTGCCAGGCTTTCTGACTCTTTAAAGCAAAAGGCAAAGGCAGCCACCGTGACTCTACTAAAACAATTATAGATAATCCCAGGGAGCTCCCTTTGCTTTAGTCCCATGTACTCACACATTGCAAACACTTTTTTAACCCAACATCGAAATACTGATATATAATTCAGTGTATATTCAGCCATAGGATAACATAAATAGCACGAAGTGCCTAACAGGTAGCTGTAATTTTACTGGAAGTGATTTTGCCCCTAAGGGGGCAGGTGGGAAGGTCTAGAAATATCTTCTGTTGACCCAGGAATTGCTGGGGAGCGAATGCTACTAGCGTCTCAGGGGGTACAAGCCAGACATGCTACTGCTACACATGCAACAATGAATAGGATTGCGCCCTGCCCCCCAGCCCCAATACAAAGATCAACCTGACCCCCCAAATGCCAATAGTGCTGAGGCTGAGAAACTGATATATTTCAGAGTAAGGAGGGAAAAGGAGAGATTTCGTCATCTAAATTGACATATACAACACAGGAACTAAGCGTCCTAGCTCTTATATTGGTTTTATCTTTTTAAAAAAATGACATTTGGCAAGCCATTTTGCATTTTTGGTCACAGTTTGCATGGTGACAGAAGAGCTATTTTAACTATACGTCTGAAGGAAAACTAGAGATGCTACATGGATATAAAAGATGGAAGAGGATAAAAAAAGAGTGCTAAGATCTTCTGTACCATGGGCACTGTTTACGATGGAGAACTTTTATAGCTGGATTGCAACAAATGCCTTCAGAGACAGGGGAGTCCACTTCCTTCTTGCTGGTTGCTTGAGTCGGATTTAAGGGCAGAGAGGCCCTTTGTGACTAGTGGTGAATCTGGGGAGCAAAATACAAAAACAATTAAATCAGATACAGCTAGTGAACCTCTTGGTGACTTAGCTATATATTTTCCACCACAATTTCATAATGTAAGCCTTGTGTTCCTTTAATGTTCATAGGAAAGAAATAGATGAAAAAAAGAAAGGAAGAGTTGATGAATCTACAAGCAAGTTTCTGAATGTTAAAAACACAAAACAAGCGGTATGTCGTACACTATTTCTTTACCCGCTGGCCTGTCAGTTTTTCATGCTGTGGTGGCTCATAGGTTGCTGTGCTGCTGCAGCTATGTCATCTGTATTCAGACACCAGGAGGCTCTCTCACAGTTTCAGCAGAGCTTGCAAACTGAAACGGAATAGGTGATGTACTTCTTAAAACCTGGCTAGACCAGAGAATGTACACTGGTACAGATAGCAACTGGAAACACAGGGAATCCAGGAAAGATGACTCCTTCAGGACCACTGGTGAGAGTGGCGATGCCTGGAGGGTGGAGGGTAGGTGGGGTAGAAAGGGGGAACTGATTACAAGGATCTACATATGGCCTCCTCCCTGGGGGATGGACAACAGAAGGGTGGGTGAAGGGAGACGTTGGGCAGGATAAGATATGACAAAATAATAATAATTTGTGAATTATGGAGGGTTCATGAGGGAGGGGGGAGTGTGGAGGGAGAGGGATAAATGAGGAGCTGATATTAAGGGCTCAAGTAGAAAGCAAATGTTTTGAGAATGATGATGGCAACAAATGTACAAATGTGCTTGACATTATGGATGTATGTATGGACTGTGATAAGAATTGTATGAGCCCCCAATAAAATGATTTAAAAAATTAACTGATGAACGAAATGCACAATATAATGCCTGAGCTATGAGTCACTTAGGTTGGAAGGTACTCAAAATACATAGTAGGTACCATCATGGACTCAAACATAACCATTCTAAAGAAGATGCTGGACCATGCTCTTGTACATGAGTGTCATCATGAGTTCACGCTAGACTCAAAGAAGCCTACCAACAACACCTTTATTTCTGATCCCATATCAAACATGAAAGTGAAGACTATAAAGAATCAACTTCACCTTGGGTGTAAGAGCAAATTCACTACTTGTGACCCAAGGGTGAATATCCACATCGTATCGTGACGGACACTATCTGGTTCCAAGTTAGCTTTAGGCAACCTTGGTGACTAGTGAGGTATTTCTAAGGAGTCAAAACAGAAATAAGTTCTATGCACTTTTATTAAAGAGAGATTGCTTTTGTCAAACTCCTAATGCTGTAGTTCTCCAAGAAACTATACTGGAAGAAAAGTCTCAGGGCATATTGCCAGAGGGTAGTGTGACTTTCCTATAGGCCAATTTTATTTTGGGGGTAAGCTGAGCAATACTTTGATGACTACACACTTTCCTCACTGATTGCTTGATACAGTGTCTAGACACAGTGTTCATTAATTATTCAATCTTTCGTTATTTTGTTATTTGTGGTCAGCAAAAATGAGTCCCTAACATATCCTAGGAGCACTGGCGGTGTAGTGGTTACACACTGGGACTCTGATTTGCAGGGTTGGCAGTTCAAAATCACCAGCAGCTTCATAGGAGAATGATTGGGTTTTCTGCTCCTGTAAACAGTTATAGTCTTGGAAACCTAAAAGAGGTTGGTATGAGTAAGCCTGGACTCAATGTCAGCTAGGAATTTTAGCTAGGCTTTTGTATTAGAGGATTCTTTCATAAAAGGGAATGCAATAGAAGACCTGGATATAATGGCTAATGATTTCAAGTTAGAATTCGAATTGGATATATGTGATGTCTAAGTGGGACCCACAGAGCAGAAGCATCAGCATCTCTTGGGAGCTAGGTAATGATATAAATTCTGTCATGTCATAAGACATCCAACAATTCCAATTGATAGTACTTCTAGTTTTTTGGTTTAAATATTTAAATTTATTTTTGCTTCATTTTCACAAGAATACAGTTAAAAGTTCAAGGAGATCTATTTAGAGAAGTAAAGGCAGGGAATCATATTGCATTTCAAGGTCCTTAGAATCCTACATGGAACTCCTGGTAGTGCAGGTAGGTAACATGCCTGCTGCTAACCACAAGTTTGGTGATTCGAGTCCACCTAGAAGTGTCTGATATTAAGGCCTTGTGGTCTATTTTTGGAAAATCAGTCATTGGAAGTGCTATGGAGCATAGTTCTACACGGAACCAATTTTGGTCTCTATGAGTCAGAATGGACTGGGTGAAAACTAGATTTTGGGGGGTTTTGTTTTTTACTGTTCAGTTTCCTACAACTTTAAGATTTTCTTAAATAAAAGAAATCATAATGTAACATTATATAAAATACTTTTAATAAATTTTAAATCCAGTCATCTTGCTCACTCATATGTAAAATTGAGAAAAAGAGAAGCAAGGTAAAGAACGTTTCTAAGGTCACATACAAACACCCTTCCCAGACAAGAATCCAGTTCTTTTCCTTCCAATTACAAATTTTTAGGTTTAATCTTCTTCCTATTGTAATTTTGAAATTAGCTAAAAAGAAGTGCAAAGATATGGAGAATAGCATCATAAAGTATTCCCAAAGATAGGCATCAAAGATCAGTGTTTGCCTACTTTCGGTTTAATCACAGCTATCTTCCACACTGGATTGTAGAATGATGGTTAACTTCATTAATTGCTTTATGCTTACCCTAGTGGACTTTGTAAAACTAGGAGAGACTGGGAGCTTTTTAAAGTGCTGGGGACTCTACAACCACCGAGGAAAGCAGTGAGGCATGTCCTCAGACAATGAACAATGGGGTGGGGGGAGAGAGAGCATAGGACCCAGCAATCCCTTCACTCAGTATATAACCTAAGGAAATAGAGGTCACAACACAAGTAGTCATATGCACATTCGTGTTTATTACAACACTGTTCACAATAACAAGAAGACCGAAGCAATGTAAATGCCCACTGGCGAGAGAATGGATACAAAAACTGTGGTATGTACAAACAATGGAACACTGTGAATCATGAAAAAATATTGGCAAAATTATGAAGCACCCTGTGATATGGATGGCCTTGGAGGCCATTATCCTGTGAGTCAATTACAAAGGACATATATGATATGGGATGACTGTTATAAAAATACCCAACATGCCAATAGAAACAGACATTGATGGTTACCAGGGGCAGGAAGGGAAGGGCAGAGGGAGTAACAGGTGTTAAGCTGGTAAAAAGGGAAACTAATATCCTGCTACAGGGAGCTGAACAACAGAAAGAAGGAAGGTGGAAGCTTGACAAGTTGCTTAGGTTAATGGATGCAAAAATGATGTTCTGATATGTAAGCCCCCACCCAATTCACAATAAAATTTAGAAAAAAATACTTCCATGACAATGGATTTTCTCATGGCTTGAAAAATTCTAACAGATACTTGAAAAGATGAAATGCATATTTATTTATTTTTAAACAAGATATTAAACATAACTCACAGGAATTTGGGGGCCATGCAAATCTGCTAGAAATGCCTTAGGATTTTCTTTACCTTTGAATCACATCTGACATCTGGCAACTCCATGAGTGTGAGAGTAAAACTTGTCTCTGGAAGAATGCTCAGTGACTGTGAACGTGTGGAAACAGATCGCCAAGCCTTTCCTCTGTGGAGCCTCTGGATGGATTTGAACCACTAGCTTTTGGGTTCATAGCCAAACCTCATTTAGAGTACAATGATTCTGAGACAGGAAAAGAAAAGGGTCTCAATTAGCCAAATTCATAGATTAGAAGGGCTTTGAGGGGGGCGGGCGCTGAACTAGTGAACTCTAACCATCTTAGGCCGTAGGAGTTTAGATCAAGCTTCTTCGTGGCAGACCTTTCTGAAGTGACGGCTTGTGAGGAACACAATTAGATTTCATAACAATGGGTCTAAAATATGAACTCCCAAGATATAAGCCTGTTGTGGTGGTTGTTAAAGGCTGTCAATGGTTCTGACTCACAGTGGTCCTACATATATCAGAATGAAAGGCTAACGTGGGCCTGCATCAGCTTCTCAGTTATTTTCATGTTTGCAAGAATCAGCAATTTGAGAAATAAGTAAAAGCTAAAATGTGTATGTTTTGTAATGACAAAACTAAATTGGAATGTGTAAGTCATCAAGTGGGCAAGTTGGTTTGATAGTTTTTGCTCCCTGATACATGGTAGAGATATTTTAATACAACATGCAAAAGATATCTTTAAGACAGTGATTTCCTTTAAATGTAGATAAATACCTTCAGAAATATAGTTTGCATGTGAATAAACGTGGAAAGCACATTAGCCTATATTTCTAAATTGCATTGGAGCATACCCATTTCAGGGAGTAAATTTTAACATGTGTTCAGGGGTGATAAGAATTGTGCCTATTCTCTAACTCTGATATGTACATAAATTATGGAATAGTCAGGTATTGACATGTAAATCAGAGGCAGGGAAAATTTAGTTTCACTATGGGCTCATTTACATGTCAATGCTCAGAAAGCATTTGCAGACCAGGGCTGTTTGATTACTCTGCTGTTGTCTGAGTTCTGAGAACAAATAAAAACAAATCGACAAGTTTGTGTATCTGGAATTTCTTTCACATACACACAGTTACCCACACACATACACACATTAAACAAATGAGAATATGAGAATTCTGGAAGCCTTTTCTCATTGTTATTGAGTTTATAGCAGTGAATGACATGGTTGCTTATCATTTGGGCAGAAATGTGGAAATTGTGTATGAGACCCCTGGCAAATCATTTAATTAAAAAATTATTTAGCAATGTCAAAGAAAAGTATCTAAACCATTGTAACTTCATTGATTATTTTCTAAGTGACATTTTCTTAGGTTCCTATTGTCTATCCAAACACTCCAGCAACTGTTAATATTGGACCTTGTCTTCTCATAGTAATATTTCTGGAGAAAGTTCTCTGTTCTTCAGCTCAAACTGTAGTCACCTTTGACATTGATTTGGTAGCAAGTGAGATAAGAAAAGTTGTCCTTTCATTGGACAAGCAGGGCAGACAGCACCATGCCCGTAGCAATGGGTTCAGACACAGCAATGATTCTGAAAATGGCAGACTGGGCTGCATTTTGTTCTGTTGTACAGTCAGTCATTATAAGTCAGAACCAACTTATTAGCACCTAACAATAACTTTAAATTGGGAAGTTTTACAAAGGGTGTATAAATTATAAATGTTGAAATATGCCACCTAATTTGAATTTCTATAAATGGAATAAAAAATATATAACTTACTCTGTTACTGAGTACTTTAAAAATAATTTTATCGGGAGCTCATACAACTCTTATCACAATCCATCCATCCATCCATCCATTGTGTCAAGCACATTTGTACATTTGTTGCCTCATCATTCTCAAAACATTTGCTTTCTACTTGAGCCCTTGGTATCAGCTCCTCATTTCCCCCCTCCCTCCCCGCTTTCCTCTCCCTCATGAACCCTTGAAAATTTATAAATTATCATTATTTTGTCATGTCTTATACTGTCCGATGTCTCCCTTCACCCACTTTTCTGTTGTCCGTCCCCAAGGAGGGGGTTATATGTAAATCCTTGTAATCGGTTCCCCCTTTCTACCCCACCTTCCCTCCTCCCTCCTGGTATCACCACTTTCACCACTGGTCCTGAAGGGTTCATCTGTCCTGGATTCCCTGTGTTTCTAATTCCTATCTGTACCAGTCTAAATCTGGTCTAGCCAGATTTGTAAGGTAGATTTGGGATCATGATAGTGGTGTGTGTGTGTGTGTGTGTGTGTGTGTGTGTGTGTGTGTGTAGGGGGAGGAGGTATTTAAGAACTAGGGGAGAGTTGTATTTTTCATCTTTGCTACACTGCCACCTGACTGGCTCGTCTTCTTCCCGTGACCTTTCTGTAAGGGGATGTTCAGTTGCCTACAGATGGGTCTTGGGTCCCTAATCTGCACTCCCCATCATTCACAATGATTTGATTTTTTGTTCTTTGATTCCTGATAACCAATCCCTTAGACACTTTGTGGTCACACAGGCTGGTGTGCTTCTTCCATCTGGGCTTTGTAGCTTCTGAGCTAGATGGATTTGTTTACCCATATCTTTTAAAAAAATCATTTTACTGGGGGCTCGTACAACTCTTATCACAATCAGTAAATCTATCCATTGTGTTGAGCACATTTGTACATTTGTTGCCATCATCACCCTCAAAACTCTTTCTACTTGAGTCCTTGGTATCAGCTTCTCATTTTCCCCCTTCCCTCCCCCACCTTCCCTCCCTCACAAACCCTTGATAATTTATAATTTTTTCCCCACGTCTTACACTGACCTATGTCTCCCTTCACCCACTTTTCTGTTATCTATCCCCCTGGGAGGGGGATGATTATAGATAGATTTTATGATTGGTTCCCTGTATCTCCCCCCACCTTCCCCTTCCCCTGCTGGTATGACTACTCTCAATATTGGTCCTGAGGGGTTTATCTGTCCTCAATTCCCTGTGTTTCCAGTTCTTATCTGTACCAGTGTATATCCTCTGGTCTAGCCAGATTTGTAAGGTAGAATTGGGATCGTGATGGGGCAGGGGGAGGAGAAAGGGAGGAGGAAGCATTCAGGAACTATAGGAAAGTTGTATGTTTCATCATTGCTACACTGCACTCTAACTGGCTTGTCTCCTCCACCCTTCTGTAAGGGGATGTCTAGTTGCCTACAGATGGGCCTTGGATCCCCATTCTGCACTCCCCCTTATTCGTAATGATTTGACTTTTTGTTCTTTGATGCTGGTACCTGATCCTATGGACACCTGGTGATCACACATACTGGTGTGCTTCTTCCATGTGAACTTTGTTGCTTCTCAGCTAGATGCTCTTTGATTCCTTTTTATGGCCTTTTCCACTCTGGTCTTGAAAGTCCCACCGAATGACTATGGGAAATGATTCTTATGATCCACCCCACCAATTGGGTTTCTGAGACTTTGAAGGGGTAGGACTCTAAAATACCATTTATGGAACCTTCTTTGAGGAGAGTGGTCAGATTTGCTATCCCTTTAGTTTTAGAAGAGAGCCAATTCCAAAGCAATGTGGGGACCTGATCACCACCAAGAAGAAGCAATGAGAGTGGATCACATTTGTTTTTGACCTTTGCTTTCCGCACTGGGAACCTTCTAGACACAGTAGACAGAGAGTAAACATTGGCGATGCTGAGAGTTTGCAATAAGCAGTGGCAAAGAAACAGAGGCAGCAGAACTGACAGAATGGCAGGAGACAGTGCAATGGAAGAAGCAGAACTGAATGCTGCCCTCTGGTGGCTTGCTGGTGTAGTGTGTGCTTCCAGTCACTTGTCAGTGCTGCGCTAGTGGACCCATGCAGCAGAGTTGAGCACATTTAAGGTTGGGGGTTCCTTGCAGAGTGCGGTAGTTCCAGGCACTTATCAGCGGACCTAAATAACTCTGTAACATATTCTCAAGTACCCAGAGGCTAGTCAGCTAAAAGACCTGAAGGTAGGAGGGCTACAGAGACATGTGCTTGCTTATAGACATGGCTAAGAAGGGTCTATTCTTATCAGAGAATTATGTCTGGATAACATTTCAGAAACTGACTTGTAACTTGTTATTTCCCTAATAAACCCCTGTGTAGTGAGTCTTATCTGTGAATTCTCTGGGGCCATTACTAACCCATTATGAAACACAGCAACAAATTAGAGAGTGCTGTGCGAGAGATAGCTGGTGTTAGAAATGGTTAAAAAAAAGAGGATGGCAAGGAGGAAGTATTTCTGACTTCTTCTTCTTAGGAATCAAGCTTGCATTGATGTTGATACTTATTCTCTCCCCACCACAAGAAGTCAGAGGAGATCAGAAGTGTTCACTATGCCAATTTTAGAGAAGTGAATCTAACATTTTTAATAATTCATGATTGTTCTACATCTTAATCAGGGTAGTTAGAAGGTTGTATATGTTTGTCAAGCTGATTAAACTATACTTAGGATCTATGCATTTATTGTATATAAATGTCTAGGAAAACCAAGTTGCTGTTGTGCTTATGAATGGATGCTAAGATCTAGGAACTTGAAGCGAGCAAAACATATGACCTTCTAGTTCCTAGTCACTGAGGATGGACTTACTCCACTTCCATCCTATTTGCTACATTTATCACTACTTTTCTTTAGGTGAAGAGTCCTGATGACATAGTGAGGTAAATGTTTGGTTGCTAGCTGTAAAGTCAGCAGTTTGAACCCACCAGTGTGAATTAGAATGGATTTGATGGCAGTTAGTTTGGTTGGGGCTTATGTTTAGCACTCTTATGTGTCTACAACTTTAAATTGGAGAAATCCATCTATCATTTACGTCCCCATCCATTTATCTACTTCTCACTTGTGAATTCCAGATTCCTATAGACAACCACCTTTTTACAAGATATCCACTTGAGTCTTCAATATCATCAATTCTCTTGCTTTTTTCCCCTCATTCTATCCAGTCCAAAACCAAGTCTGGCAGGTCTTTCATCAAAAGAATTATATATTTATCTTCATTTCTACTTCTAGTATCCCAGAGAAAATTATTCTTATTTTTAGCTTGAATGACTGTGATTACTTATTAATGTGTTCTCTTGTTTTCACTGTTTCCCCTCTTGCTCACACCCGGTCTTCTAGAACCCACTTTCCTGAACATATTTAAAAAAATAATATTTTAACAAATATAGACATAGCTGACACCATTTTAATTTCAATCCTCCTGTGATCTCTCAATGCTAAGAGAATAAAATGATAAAAATCTAAATGTTTCACCATGGTCTAGGGATAATCTATCTCTTACTTTCATGGTACTCTCTACTTCTAGCTTCCGCCCCGCCCCCCATCTCATTTGCCTCCTATCTAGGCAAAGTGTGTTATCATCTTAGACTTTTAAAGTAGATGTGGAAATAATTTCCTTTGAAAGACTTCCATCACTACTCTTTCTAATTTGATCTCCACTGTCATATTGTCATGCTTAATATCATCTATCAATATGAGTAATTATCTCATTGATTTATTTTTGTATTAGTTAAATATCTGTTCTCCCACTATATATATATCATCCACGAAGAGCATTCAATTCTGTCTTATACACTGTTGCTTCTGTTAACTGTGCCTGGAAAATGGTTGACTTTAAAATACATGGATAAATAAATTAGTGTATAAATGAATGAATTAATGAATAAAGACAATAAATGTGGATTATCTGAAAAGCATAATCAGTGCACATATAAATGTGTGCACACACAGCTGACCTTTCATCATTATGAGGACAAGTTATATTTTAGCAAAATTTTTAGTTTTGCATTGTTGGTATGACACATCTGGGACTTTCAGATATGGGTGCTGAAGTACCACAAAAATCTGTTGACCTCTTAAAGGAGACATACAGATGAAGAACACATGATGAAGGGACCAAAGAAATTGATTCATGTGCTAAATTAAACATACTAAATGCATCCAACTTGCCTAGAGCAATGTAAAAGATGAGTCAGTCACTGTATAAAATTTGGAAAATGTCCAGGGTTAGGAGAAAGATAAATTATGTAGCTCTGTGAAAGGTTTTATAATTATTTGACATTGCCTGAATTAAACCAAGAGAACTATTATATTAGGGAATTGCCCTCCCAGGACTGTCAACTGTAAAGTCAATCCTTTTATTGTTGAACAGAACAACAACAAAAACTGTAGATGGCAAAGATGGGAATTAGGGTTTACTACTTTCAGCTTTTCCTAAGGAAGCAAACATTCTGAAAATCGTTAAAAGATGAAAACAATATTTTGAAAGGTGTTATCCCTTTAAAAAGTTTTAATTACGTATACTTCACATATCATACAATTTAATTGTTCAATAATATTGAGTTTGGCACTGGTCACCACAATTTCAGAACAGAATATTTTTATGTTCAATATAATTCATGTGAGTCGTCTAGACCAAATTCAAAGTATGTGAAATTCAAATTCAGCATAAGTATTCCAAAATTAAGTAAACTCTTCCCCATCTCCAGCTTCCAGGGGGGTTAGGAGGGTGGGGATGTGTGATGGCCTATTTCTTTCTGTTCTACTTTGTTATTAGTTTCTTGCTGATGCTGTAACAAATTACACAAAGTTACCAGCTTATTCAAGAAAAATGTATTATCTTACAAATCTGTAGGAGATTAGTCCTACATGTGTGTGTGTCTCACGGAACGGAAAGCAAGGGGCCTGCAGACCTACATGTCTTTCTGAAGCTTTAGGGGAATGCACACTTCTTGATTTAACTTGATGAGAAAGCGCATATTCTCTGGGTCATATTCCCCTTTCTTCATCTTCAAAGCCAGCAATGACATATCTTTGTATATCTTTCTTCAGCAATCATATCTCCCTTGAACTCTTCTCTTTTGCATTCCTCTTAGATTTTGAAGAACTCACTGCATTATATTGGGTCCACCAGGACAATCCAGTACAAACAAATATTTCAATTTTAAGATCAGCATATGAGTACCCTTAATGCTACCTGCAACCTTAATTTTTCTTTTCTATGTATCTTAACATGTCTTAATGTTTTTACAATTAGGATTTGAAGGTGGGCCCCCTTGGAGGGTCATTATTCTTCTCACGCCATACACTAAAGAATTTAGAGAGAACTGTGGCATGGAGTCAAAAGGAGACATTTTAACACAGTATTGTAGCTTTGAGCACTCTGGCTTTCCCAGAAGCCAATTTCACTGTTAAGCTGCAGATATTTCTTTTTACTGGCTACACATCTGTCATCAGCATGCTCTGAGTAGGTATTCAGTATATATTAGTATTATATTCCAGGTGAGTAGATATTCGGTATATAATAGTATTATATTCCAGCTTCTATGGTGCCAAAATGGCATGTGTGACTTGTGTAACTAGCCCAGTCACCAAAGTGATGAAGAAGTACAAGTTAATAATTCACGTAGTAGAGTCTAATAAGATGTCCTCAACTTAAATAAAAACCTTTGCACATCATTGCGTCACCAATGACTATAATAATATTAATTTCAATAGAATTACCTTCAGCCCTATTGGGATGATTTATAATGTACTACAATAAAATTGTAAATATGTCTTTAAGAGTGAACAAGGGTCATATAGAAACCATAGTTACACAAATGGATTTTGAGCTCTCACTTCATTATAGCCCTAATATAAGAATAATTAGTTCTTGTGACAGGGCCCCAGTACTGGCCCTCAAGAGAAGATCAATGAAAGTATTAATGCCATAGGAAAGTGTGGTGAGAAATAAAAGGGTGCCCAGTAAAGGGGAAAAAATGGTATCGACAGTTATGTCAGACAGGATTCTCTAGACAAACAAAACCAGAATGCTAATAGTTTTATATCTATTTATATAGATATCTAAAATAAGAAGCAAACAGTTAATTAAATTATAAGCAGTACAAATGGCTCAGTGCAACTCACTCTCATGAGACAACTGTGAAATACTGGCAGCCCTTCAAGTCTTGAGGGCCAGCAGGTAGTCCTCTGGAGAGCAATTCAGGCTATCTGGGCACAGGCAGCAAACAGCAAGGCAGGTCACCAAGTCAGCCAGATGACAGGGTCCGACAGTTCCCAGCTCAACAGATGTAAATTCCAGTGGTGTGTCAAAGCAGGACTTGAAGGAAACTCAAATTACAGCAACACAGGTGTCCCACAGTTAGTGTACCTTGCAAATTGAAGCACAGAACAAGCAAGGCAGCCACACACTGGTCCGATGATCAAGGAGCAAGAGACAAGAAAGGCAAGGCTCACCAAGTCATTTATCTCTCCATGTTGGCACAATAAACGTTAACTATCTCAGCAGTTTTAAAGTCTTGTCTCCAAAGAAGCAGTGATCTAATTGAGGAGTCAGCTAAGTCCAAACAGAAGAAGCATTCTAGCTTATGGGATCCAACGATTGTAAACAATAGGATCCAAAGAGGAGGAGAGAATGGTAGCAAAGCCTAAATTCTAAACACTCAGTGAAACACTATGGACCCCTCAGGTTGTAGCAGTTGCTCACTGGGCTGCTCACCACAAAGTCAACACTTGGAAATCACCAGTCCACCATGGGAGAGAGATAAGACACTACTACTCTCATAAAGAGTTACAGTCTTAGAAACAAATAAGGCCCTTATCTATAGGGGCAAATGAAATACAATGACTTTGACTTGGATGGATGATAGTGCAAGTCCACAATCCTTTTGCAGTGGCCCTACATGGATTGAGTTCCCAGTGAATTCCCACTGTCCATAGGGTAGGAATATGAATAGACATAGTATCATACAAACAACACTGTAGAGTTGTTGCTAGCAGTTAGACCTAGATTGGAATGTAATACAATGTCACTAGATCTCGCTTTGGACCCACTTACAATTTATTGTAAATTTTTAATATGGTCTGCTTTTCCTTATGTTGAGATCATTCTCTGTTTCATAAGATTGTTGTTGCTGACCCCTTTTTCCTTTTTGTCCTGCTTTGTAGGTTTTTATATATAGGGAATCAGGATGGGTGGATTTATAAAGATAGTTACTGAAATAACAAATATTTGGGGGCATGGTATGGAAGGGTGGGGGAAATGGAAGCCAACACAAGAAGGAAATAATCTTCCAAAGTTGAATGTGGTGATGAATGCACAAGCCTTCTTAAGATGATTGAACTATTACATTGTATGATGTTTTAATTTTAGCTCAATAAAATTAGTTAAAAATAGTCTATGGGGGTTGTGGCTGATCAACTCTGGTTTCCCTGCTACCACAGGCAGAGAGAGAGAGTAGACATATCTCCAAGCTCCATCCGTCTTCACCGACTCTGACACCAATCATTTCTCTCACAGCACTGTACTTCTGTGCTAGGTGCAATAATTAACTGCAATGGCCACATAGAACTCAAAGACAACATTCAGAATTAAGGAGGTTAATCATTGTTGTGTTGGGAGGTGCCATCTAGGTTGCTCCAATTCATAGTGACTCTATGCGAAACACAACAAAACACTGTCCTGTCCTCACAATTGTTCCTATGCATGGGCCCAATGTTGCAGCCACTGTGTTAATGCATCTTGATGAGAACCTTTATCTTTTTCACTGCCTTGCTACTTTAACAAACAGCACGTCCTTCTCCAGGGCCTTGTGTCTCATGACAACACGACTGTGTTAGGCTGGATTGACTACAGAAACAAATCCCTCATATGTGTATAAGAGAGTTTTATGTCAAGAAGTAATTATATACTTGTCCCAGCCCAGCCCAAATAGTTCATAACTCCCTTTTCAGACTCAGGAACTCACATGAAATGATGCAAAATGCAGGCATATTATAGGGTGGTGGGTGCAAAGCTATGTGGATACAATGGCAGTGCTAATATCACAGGGCTCTGGCAGCTCTCAGAGTGGCTGGGAAGCAGGAAGTTGAAGGGAGGGGGAAAGATAGATAGATAGATAGATAGATAGATAGATAGATAGAGACTTCCAGAGAGCTATATATCTCATTTTCACCTCCAAGTGAGGACATCAGGCTGGGATCTGATTAACAGGCTAAAATCCACCCCTACAATTTTATGTATCTTTAATTTGACATGAAACTATGTAACTACCACACAGTACTTTGGACAAATTCTTGTCATGCTTGCCTCTAAGGGGCACTCTAGCCAAATTCTTCCAAGAGTGATTTGTTTATGATTTTAGCAGTCCACGGTATTTCAGTATTCTTTAAAAAAATCATTTTATTGGGGGCTTATACAATTCTTATCACTATCCATACATACATCCATTGTGTCAAGTGCATATGTACATTTGCTGCCATCATCATTCTCAAAACATTTGCCTTCTACTTGAGCCTTTAATATATGCTGCTCATTTTACCCCTCGCTCCCCACTCCCTCTATCTCATGAACCCTTCAAAATTCATGAATTATTATTATTTTGTCATGTTACACTGTCTGATGTCTCCCCCTGACCTCTTCTCTGCTATCCATCCCCTGGGGAGGAGGCTATACATAGATTCTTGTAATCAGTTCCCCCTTTCTACCCCAAATTCCCTCCACCCTCCAGGCATCACCACTCTCACCACTGGCCCTGAAGGAGTCATCTGTCCTGGATTCCTTGTGTTTCCAGTTGCGATCTGTACCAATGTACATCCTCTGGTCTAGCCAGATTTGTAAGGTAGAATTGGGATAATGATAGTGGGGGGTGTGGAGGAAGTATTTAAGAATTAGAAGGAAGTTATATGTTTCATTGTTGCTACCTTGCACCCTGACTGGCTCAGCTCCTCCTCAAAACCCTTCAGTAAGAGGGTGTCCGGTTGGCTGCTGATGGGCTTTGATTCTCCACTCTGCACTCATACATTTGAAATGATATGATTTTTATTTCCTTGATGCTTGATACCCGATCCCTTCGACACCTCATGGTCACACAGGCTGTGTGTTTATTCCATGTGGGCTTTGTTGCTTCTGAACTAGATGGCCACTTGTTTATCTTTCAGCATCCAAGACCCATATGCTATATCTTTTGATAGCCGTGGACCATCAGCTTTAGTCACCACATTTGCTTATGCACACGTTTGTCTTCAGTGATCATATCAGGAAGTTGGGCACCCACTAATATGATTTTTAGTTCTTTGATGTCTGAGAACTGGTCCCTTCTACATCTTGTGGTCAGACAGGCTGGTGTGCTTCTTCCATGTGGGCTTTGATGCTTCTCAGCTAGATGGCCGCGTGTTTATCTTCAAGCCTTTAAGACCCCAGACACTATATCTTTTGATAGGTGGGCACCATCAACTTTCTTCCCCACATTTGCTTATTCACACATTTTCTTCAGCAATTATGTAGGGAAGGAGTGCATCCTGGAATGCCAATGTAATAGAACAACGTGTTCTTGCATTGAGTAAGTGCTTGAGTGGAGGCCCAATGTCCATCTGCTGCCTTAATACTAAACCTATAAATATATGCACAAAGAGCTGTTTCCCAAAACTCTTATATAAATATATTTACATATGTACATTCCAGTCTTTAGACCTCTGTAAATACCCTTTGTCACCTAGTTCTTTTCTCTATTTCCTTTTACTTTCCTCTTGTCCCACTATCATGCTCAGCCTTCATTTGGGTTTCAGTAATTTCTCTCATTTACCTTGCCCTTGATGAATCCCTAGCAGGCCTCTCATACCCTCCTTGCCACTGATTTTGGATCACTTGTTGCTCCCCTGTCCCTAAGTTGGTCAGCACCACCTCCTTACTCACTCCTCCCCCTCTCCCGTGTACCGCCAGAACCATTGGTCCCATTGTTTCCTCCCCAGACTATTCATCCAGTTTATCTTATCTAGATAGCTCTGTAGAGATAATAATATGCACCAAAAATCAAGCCATAGCAAGATAGGTGATGGGTGAGAACACAGCGATGACAACAATAAAGGAAACCAGTTACCCATAGAAGAATAAATTAATTAAAAGAAAATAAAATGTAAAAAGAAAGAAAAAACTGTAAATATATGAAGGTCTGATTTTTGCTCTGTCGCACACTTTCAGTGGTTTGCCTCAGTGTGACAGGGTTAGTCTGGGCAAGTCCCGGCCATGAGTCTCCAGTGTTGTTCCCCTTAGGGCCCTGGGACATCAAGGGATGGCGTATCTCCTAGTGGGATCAGCCATATTGTTCACTCTGTCCATTGACTATTCAGAGCGGGGATTTCATCCTCCAGGCATGATGGGCCAGGCTATGCTCCAATCTCTCTTCCTTCACCTTCATTTTCTCCCATTTGCTCTGATCAAACATGCCCCTCTCCCCTAGCTCGAGCTTCAGTGCCGTCCTCTCAAGTAAATTCTTCTGGGGTGAGGGCCGGTTGTCCATGTTGTTGGTATGGGGACCAAGCCCTCAGGCCCCTCCACTGTCTCCCTACTCCTTGCCAGCACACTGCATTCATCTGGCACTGGCTTTATATCTGGTCCCTCTTTCCCCGTGGAGACACAAACAATACCCTCCCTTTGGGTGGGTCAGTGTCCTATTCCCCCACGACACATCTTTTTTTTTTCTTTCCCCTTTCCTCCCTCCACCCCCTTTTTAGTTTTCTACCACACGTACCCCTGGATTTGGTTTGGACCTCACACCTGGAGTGTTTGTATACAGTGGCTTTTTCTCTGTGCCCCTTTTGCATTTATCTTTGTGTTCACTGTCTCTCTGTCTCTCTGTCTCTCTCTCTCTCTCTCTCTCTCTATATATATATATATATACACACACATATGTGTATGTATACACACACACCCGCATACCTCAGCAGACTCCTGTTATACTTGTACTTTTGTGCTTGACTTACTTCACTTAGCAAAATTTCCTCCAGTTCTTCCCATGCAGTGAGATGTTTCATGCGTTTATCACTGCTTTTTAACGGTGCATAGTACTCCATTGTATGTATGTACCACAGTTTTTTTAATCCATTCGTCTGTTGATGGGTTATTTCCAACTCATTGCAATTGTGAACTGTGCCACAATGAACTTTGGAGCACAGATGGCTGGCCATGGTTTTTTTCTTGCCTCTTCTGGGTATATGTCCAATAGAGGGATTGCTGGGTCATATGGTAACTCAATTTCCATCTGTTTGAGAAATCGCCAAATCAATTTCCATAGTGGCAGTACATACCTACAGGTCCACCAGCAGTGGATAAGTGTTCCTATCTCAAAACAGCCCCTCCAACACTTGTTGCTTTCTGGTTTTTTTAATTGGGCTACCTTTGAGGGTGTTAGTTGGTATCTCATAGTTGTTTTGATTTGCATTTTTCTGATTGCTAATGATTGGGAACATTTTCTCATATGTTTAGTGGCCATTTGGATTTCAGATTCTGTGAAACTTCTGTTCAGATCCTTTTCCCACCTCCTCAGTGGGCAATTAGATTTTCTCTTATTGTAAGCTTGCAAAGTATTGTAGATTTTAATAATAAGGCCTTTGTCTGATGTGTCATTGCTAAAGATGTTTTCCCAGTTGGTGGACTCTCTTATTACTCTCTTGGTGAATTATTTTGATGGACACAGGTGTCTTATCTTCAGTATATCCCTTGTCTATTTGTGACTCCTCTGTATTTGTACCCGTCCCTATTTTTGATAGCCTATGTATTCCCTGTGCCAAGGTTCTCAGGTTTGTCCCAATTCCCTCATTAATGACCCTAATTGTTTGGGGTTTTAGCTCAAAGTCTGTGATCCACGTTGAGTTTATTCTTATGCATGCAGTGAGGTAAGGTTCTTGCTTCATTTTTCTGCAGGTAGATATCCATTTTTTCCAGCACCATTTATTGAAGATGGCATCTGCTTCCCATTTAACATTTTTTGGGCCCTTATCAAAGATCAGTTGCCTGTATGCTGATGTTTTTATTTCTGGGTCTTCAGCTCTTTTCCATTGGTCTGAATATCTGTCATTATACCAGTACCACACTCTTGAATACTGTGGCCGTATAGTACGTGCTAAAATCAGGTAGAGCTGGCCCTCACACTTTGTCCTTCTTCTTGAGGAGTTCTCTGCTAATTCTGGGCTTCTTCCCTCTCCATATGAAGTTGGTAATCTGTTTTTCCAATTCTTTGAAGAAGAATGTTGTTATTCGTATAGGGATAGCATTGAACTTATATAGTGCCTTGGGCAGAACTGACACCTTTACTATATTCAGTGTGCCAATCCACAAGCTTGGGATATTCTTCCATTTGTTGAGGTCACTGTTGATTTCTTGAAGTAGTGTTTTATAAGTTTCCTCATACAAATATTTTGATTTTTTAGTGAGATATATCCCTAGGTATTTCAATTTGTGCTTGGCTATTGTAAAGGGTACTACGTTTTTAATCATCTCTCCTGTGGTCTTGTCTGATGTTTGGAGCAGTCCAACAAACCTGTTTGTTGATTTTGTATCCTGCCACTCCTCCATATTCCTCTATTGCTTCCAACACTCCCCTTGTGGAGTTTAAGTTTAAGGGATCTTCAATATGTAGAATCATATTGTCTGCAAATAATGATAATTATTTCACCTCTTCCTTCCCCAGCTGAATGCCTTTAATATCTTTCCTGTGTCTTATGTTGTTAGCTAGGACTTCCAGTACGATGTTAAATAAGAGTGGGGACAAGTGGCATCCTGGTCTGGTCCCCTTTTTGAGTAGAATTGTTTTCATTTATTCTCCATCAACTATCACAGTAGCTGTTGTTTTTTCATGTATGGCTTGTATAATATTGAGGAATTTTCCTTGTATTTCTATCTTCTTAAGTGTCTTAAACAGGAATGCGTGTTGGGTGTTGTCGAATACTTTTTCTGCATCTACCAATAATGTCATGTAGTTCTTATCATTTTTCATGCCAATGTGGTGACTAATGCTGATGGTCTTTCGTATGTTGAACCATCCCTGCATCTCTGGTATGAATCCCACTTGGTTATGATGAATTTTTTTAAAATATGCTTTTGTATTCTATTGGCCAGTATTTTGTTAAGGATTGCTGCATCGATATTCATTAGGTATATTGGTCTATTGTTCTCGATTCTTGTGGCATCTTTACCTGCTTACATTATCAAAGTTATACTAGCTTCATAGAAAGAGTTTGGGAGTTTTCCGTCTTTTTCTATGTTGTGGAAGTGTTTGTATAGGTGTCAGTTCTTCCCTGAATGCTTGGTAGAATTCTCCTGTGTAGCCATCTGGCCTGAGGAATTTTTTGTTGGTAATCCCTTGATTATGTTGTCTATTTCATTCATTGCTATGGGTCTGCTGAGGTTGTTGACATCCCTCTGGGATAGTCTGGGGAGGGATTGTGTTTCCAAATATTTGTCCATGTCTTCAAAATTGTTGAATTCATTAGAATATAGACCTTCATAGTATGGTGTAATTATCCTTTTGATTTCATTGGGGTCCGTTGTAATATGCCCTGTTCCATCTCTCATTCTTGCAAATGTTGTTTGTTCCTCCCTTTGGTTAGGTTTACCAGAGGTCTATCAATTCTGTTAATTCTTTCCAATAACCAACTTTTAGCGGCATTATTACTTTCCATTAATACTTTTCTTGTTTTCCCTCTCCTGTATTTGGCTTTGAATTTTATTATGTCTAGCCTCTTGCTCTTGGTAGGGTTGTTCTGTTGACTCTGCTCTCTAATTGGTGTAAGTTTTGTGTCCGCATATAATCCATGAGTCTCTCTTCTTTTTTAATGTGTACATTTATTGCTACCTGCCTTTCTCTGATAAATGCCTTTGCTGTATACCACGGGTTTTGGTATGTTGTATTTTCATTCTCATTGATTTCTAGAAATTTCCTGCTTTCACCTCTGATCTAGATCAATATCCACTCCTTTTGCAATAGGAAATTGTTCATCCTCCAATTGTTTACCCTTGTTTTCTTCAGTGTCCTTCTGTTAATTTCCAGCTTTATGGCGCAGTGATTGGAGAGATATGTCTGTATAACCTCTATGTGCTTGAATTTACTCAAGTTCAACTTGTGTCCCAGCATGTCGTCTATTTTTGATTATGTGCCAATTGGCCTTGAAAAGAATTTGAATTTCTTTACATGTGGGTGGAAAACTGAAAATATCTATCAAGTTAAATCCTCCAATTGTGATATTTAGATTTGTAGTCTCCTTGTTGAGTTTCTTTCCCAGTGGTCTTTCTTTTTCAGAGAGTGGTGTATTAAAGTCACCAACTGTGATAGTTGAGTCTATGATTCTTTTTTCATCTTTTGGAGTGTTTCATTTATGAATTTTGCAGGTCTCTCATTAGGTGCATATATGTTTACTATGCTCACTGGTTCTTGGTCTATTGTTCCCTTGAGCATTATATAGTGCCCCTCCATGTCTTTTGTTATGGCCTTTATCTTGACGTCAATTTGGTCAGATATTAAGATTGCTACCCCTGCTTGTTTGCACTACCATTTGCTTGGTATATTTATCTCCAGCCTTTAATTCTCAAACTGTTTTTGTCTGTAAGCTTGAGATGAGTCTCCTGGATGCAGCAGATCGATGGTTTATGTTTCCTGAGCCAGTCTGTTAGCCTCTGCCATTTAATGCCTGAGTTCAGGCCATTGATATTCAGTGTTATTATATCCATCTGTGGACTTGTGATGTCATTTTCTAACTTTTGTGTTGGATATTTTCCTATCTACCTATCTTATCCACTTTTTTTGTATGTGAGTTTTGTTTTCCTTCTTTCCACTGTTGAGCTGACCCTATCCTGGGCACTGTTTCCTCTTTGTCACCTTATGGGTGGAGTTGTTCTATGTGATGGTCTCTTATTTGCCCTCGGTGTGTGTTGATCTTGTGTTCATACTGGATTGGCAAGGATCTTTTATAGGACTGGGTTTCTTTTTATGTATTCATTGAGGTTGTCTCTGTCTGGGAAAACTCTTACTTCTTCATCTATCTTAATACATAATTTGGCTCGGTAAAGTATTCTTGGGTTTGTATTGTTTTCCTTCGATTTTTGGAATATGTTACTCCATTCCTTCCTCTTGTTCATCATTTCCGCTGATAGATGTGAATATACTCTATTGAGGTACCTTTATATGTGACTGTTTGCTTCTCCCTAGCTGCATTTATGATCTTCTCTTTTTCCTCATAGTTGGATAATTTGACAATTATGTGTCCTGGTGACTTCTTCTTGGGGTTCAGTGTGGCTGGTGTTCTCTCAGTATATTGAATGGTTGCCTGATTTCATTTATTCAGCTGGGGAAGTTTTCTTCTAAGAATTCCCTTGCTATTTTTGCTGTTGACTTCTTTGTTGCATCTTGTTCTGGTAGTCCAATTATTCTAATACTGTTTCATTTCATAGCGTCATACATGGCTCTCAGGTTTTCTTTAGTTTCTTTGATTGTCTTATTTGACAGTTTTCCAGTTTGCTGGGGTCTGCTTTGTTATCCTCTATGTCACTGGTGCGATTCTCTGCTTTCTCAATCCTATTGGCAAGGTCTGTCAATTTGTAAATTGATTTTGTTATTTCATTTCTTAGCTCTTGTATTTCCCTTTGGTGCGTTGTCTTTATCTCCTCTATCATTTCATCTTTTTTTCTGCATTGCTTCCCTCATATCCTTGATGAGTTCAAGCATCATTTTGAAAATTCATTTTTGTAGCAGGTCAATATCTGCTTCTTCTATACCTATAATTAGGTTCATGACTTCTTCCGACAATGACTTCTGTTTCTCCAGTATTCTTGTTGAAACTGTTAGAACTGGTTGCTGTTTATGTGCTGTTTTAGAGGAGCCTGGAGCCATCTTCCTGAGTCGAAGATCCCTGGACTCTCTCTTGGGGGGGTTCCTATGAGTACTTGTATGAACTACCTACCGGTAGCTTTACTGAGGGGTCAGGCTATTGTTATATCTTCCTGTGGTTTCATTCCCATCCTAGCTGTCCAGTATTCTGTTACTTGGAATGTGTGTTGGATCTTCCAATCATGTGACACTGTTAGGGTTGTTGTGGGTCCACTAGGTTGCCGCTTCCCTGGCCTATCTCTAAATAAGCTTCACCATTCTTGGAGCACCTCAGCTGGTCTGTGGTGTTTTTCTGTGCAACTGTAGTGCTGAAGAGTGTGTGTGGGTATACCCTCCTTTGTGTAGAGCTCTGTAACTGGCAGGGGAATTACCGTAGACAGAGAGATCATCTTGGAGGTTGGGTGGATGTTCCGCATTAGCATGGAGTCCCACAAGTGGTGTTCAGGCATTTCCCCCAGTCACTTGCAGGGCCTCAGGATTTAGGCAGGGTACACCCCCACTTTTTGTAGGGGAGAACCCCCTGATGTTTGGTGTGTGGAAGAGAACTGGCATGAATTTTCCAGCTGCTTGCCAAGTCAATAAATACGGGTGGTAACTCCTGCAGTTGGGTCTTTAGAGTTTCCCTAGGCAGAGGGGAATGACCTTGAAGCAGCTAGTAGCTTGTGACAGGAAAGAGAGTGAAAGGAGAGGAAAGAGAGAGAAAGTGGGAGACACAGACTGGAACAGTAATACCAAGTACGCTGACACCCATTCTCATACACACAACTAAAATGCGGAGTAAACAAAAGTGAAAACAGTAAAAAAAGAAAACAACTAAAAAGGAGAAGTAAATTTGCTGGGGCTGTGGTAGGAAATAGAGAAGATCTAGAAGAAGAGGAGAAAAGAAGAAATGTGAAAGAACATAGAAAAAAAAGAAGAAAAAAGGAAGATGAAAGATAGAGAATTTAAAAAATATTTAAAGAAAGAGCTGACCCTGTGCTGTGCTGTGTGTAGCACTGACTGTTCCTGTGTGCTGCAGTGTCTTAGGGGTCAGGCTGCCCACTTGGAGGATCGGTTGCCCTAGCCAGAGTGTAGGGGGTCTGGGAACCAGCAGTGGCATGTGAAAAGAATGAGGGGGAGCAGAGAGAATCATACAAGCAGAGAGAGAAGTGAAGAGAACAAAGTCATAATGGAAATAAAAAAAAGAATAAAGAGAAAGTAGGGTTAAAAAACTCATCTGTGTTGACTAATATTGGCTGTGATGGTAAAGAGGGAGGAGAGAGAGTAAGAGGAAATAAAGAATAAAGAGATAGGTGATCCTTGGTTGCTTGAATGTGCAGCCATAGCGGTTTAGACCCTGCCTCACAATGGTATGTTTTTGTGCCCTTTTAATGCTGGGAACCAGTGTTTCTGGTCAGAATTGCCCAAGTTGAAGAGATCGCCTTAGAGGTCTGCCGGAGTTTTCATCAGCAGCATAGCGCGGTGTAGGTGTTTGTTCCAGATGACTTGTGTGGTGTACAGCACTCCCACGGAGGGCAGACTGGTGTTTCTCCTGCTATTTGGGTTGATATGTTGTAAGCAGAGGGTAGTGACCTGGAATCCAGTAGTGGTATATGATAGGAGAGAATAGGAGAGAACAGGAGAAATAGGGAAAAAGAAAAAAAAGAGGGAAAAATAAGAGAGAAAAAAATCCAACACTAATATTAGCTCGATGAAATTAACTGCGGTGGGAAAGATATAAGAGCTAGTGAATAGTGTGAGAAGAAATAGAGTAGTGAGTAAGGAGTTAACTATGACTTGATCACCTGTCCGTGAGGCTGGGGGAGTTCCAAATCTTCCTCAAGGTAGCGGGGTGGTGTACCCATTTAAAAGGGTTCCACAGATGCTGTGTGGGATTACTTCAAAGGCAAGATCACACCCATGACCAGGAGTCAGATGAGTTCTAGATTTCGCTGGTGTACCTTCCTTGTGTTGTATGTAGCACTTCAGCAGGGGAAGCAGGGCTGGGGTGTTCCCACAGCCCTGTCTAGGGCCCCAGGACAGGGAGGGCCTCTGCAGCTATGAGTAGAATCACTGAGAGGGGAGCTGGTCTTATTGTCCTGTCTAGTCTGCTGGTGCTTAATAGATCAGAGGATTTTATTTATTGTTTTTATCCCCTTGGCCAGCTAGAATAAAATCAAATGAAATTGTCTGCCACAGTCTCTGGGCTGCAGCACCATGTTGTTTAAAGCTGACACTTGCTACAGCAGGTTTTTGTTATGCAAAAAGCCACCAGGCCCTCTAGCTGCGTTCTGGCAATCCTTAGCTGGTTTCTTCTTATGCTAATTTATGTTAAGGGGATCCTACCTATGTGCTCCTTGGAGCTTAGCAACCATACTTGGGTTTGAGTTTTAAGCCCTTTTTATATATAGCTTGTGATGTGCTCTTCATGTTCTTCTCCATTTATCATGATGTTATTCATTGGTCCAGTTGGGAGGAATATGGTCTTTATATTGAGTGAAAATCCATACTTAAGACTTAATATTTAACTCATACTCAAGGCAATTCTTAATCTTTATCAGCAAGTGATTCAACTTTCAACAAGTTCTCACTTTCAACAAGCAAGGTTGTGTCATCTGTATATGACAGGATTTTAATAAGCCTTCCTCCAATCATGATGCCTCATTCTTCTTCCAGCTTCTTTGATGATTTGCTCATCATGCAGATTGAATAAATATGATGAAAGGATACAATGCTTTTGAATGCCTTTCTTTGTTTTAAGTCAGGCAGTATCGCCTTGTTCTGTTAACATAACAGCCTCTTGATCCATGTACAAGTTTAGCATGGGTGTAGTTAGGTGTTCTGGAATTTCCATTTTTTCAGGATATCCATGGCTTGTTATGATCCATACAGTTAAATGTCTTGGCATAGTCAATAAAACACAAATAAACATCTTTCTGGCATTATCTAGTATTTTAGCTAAGGTCCATCTGACCTCAGCAATCACATCCCTTGTTCACATCTTCTGGATCATGCCTGAAACTGTGGAAGCTCCCTGTCAAAGTATAGCTACAACTCTTTGATGATTTTTGGCAAAATTTTACTTATATGTGATATCAAGGATATTGCTATATAACTTGACCATTCTGTTACCAAACCTTATGTTAGGCCTGGTTTACTAGAGTAAGAAATCCAGTGACTCATGTAGAAGAAAGGACTTTTCATAAAGAAGTAACTGAAAAGTCTTTTTAAGCATTAAGATGGAGTAACACATACCAGAGGACTCCGCAGAATTCAGCCCAGGAGAGTTGCTTAGAGGGAAATTCAACACTGCTGGAATACAAGAGGAGCACCATAAAGATAAGTAGGAACAGACATGGGGTTTTGAGGGTCTGGGGGCCTTTGGTTAACGTCAGTTGAGACCAGCTGGGGCTTGACCTTGGCCCCGCCACTGTATCTACTGGAGCCTGGGACCATCTGGAGCTTGTAGGGTGGCTTGGTCTCAATGCAGCCACAGTTTGTCACCACTTGCCTCAGGTCAAGGACTGGACCCTTGCACCTCCTCTCTGCCACCCTCCCCCCTTGGTGTTGGAGGGCTGCACAGGGGCCTCTTCTCAACACAGTCACACCTTTCTGCTGCCGCCTAGAAACAGGGACTAAACCCTTGCAGCTCCACTGGTGGGGATCAAGACTCAGCTACATTGTTGCTTTTTTTCCATCTCTTCACTATATCCCCCTCCCCGCAACCCCCACAGACTCAACGGGCTTGTTTTTACCTTTTTTTCCCTCCTCTTTGTCTCTTTCTTGGTCTCTCTCACACTACTGCTAACCTCCAGACCACTCCCCTTATCCTAGGGCGTTTACACCTGCGCTACACCCAGCTAGGTGAGCAACACCCTGTGTAGCTAGTCCGAGGTTTGAAAAGGCCCTGCCGACCCCCACCAGGGGATACTCTGTTCAACATCTTACAGGGGAAGTCCTGCCTGTGTGCCTGGCCAACACTCCTCAACATTCCAAGCTAATGTAGGAACCTCTGCCCAACCTCTGCAACACCAATGCAGGCAACCCACCAGCCTTCTGTGTCACGCCCCTGAGAGGGGAGGCACAGGAAGATAAAGTGGTAGGTTAATTCCATAATGAAATAAGCTATAGGCAGTTTGAAGAAGCACTCCTACAAATCTCCCAGAGAGAGCCAGTTGTCTTTGACTCCCTGGCAAATGGCACCTGGCTCCTCTAAAACAACACAATGCAAACAGCCATCAACCCCAACGACCTCAACCAAAAAAATGGGAGAAACAAAAGGCAATGACAGAAGATGTCCTGAACATAATGACATGCTTAGAAAAAGCAGACATTGAGCTGCCACAGAAATTTTCTAAATGCTACTTTGAGTCATACAGGATATGAGGGAAACAATAAAGAAAAAGGATGAAATGATAGAAGAGGTAAAAGCCATAAACCAAAGAGAAATACAGGTGCTTAAGGGAGAAGATAACAAAAACCAGTAGCAGATTCACAGACCTCAAGAAGTGATTGGTGGAATCAGAGAACCACATCGGTGACTTGGAGGACAGCCAAGCAGACTTAGCAAATGTGAACAATAATCTAATAAGATCATAAGAGAAGCTGAAGATAACTTACGAGCTATGTCTGATGCTAGCAGATCATTAGAAGTATTGGCTTACAGGAGGAAGACACAACAAAGAGGTCATCTGCAACAATAGTGAGAGAATTCTTGGAGGAAAGCTTCCCCAGCTTAATGAATGAAAACCAGGCAACCATTGAGGAGACTGAAAGCAAACCAGCTAGACTAAATTCCAAGAAGAAGTCACCAAGGCACTTAATAGTTTAATTATCCAAGTTTGAGGAAAAGGAGACAATCATGAGAGCAGCTAGGGAAAAACAAGCAATCACAATAAAGGTTCCCAAATAAGAATATGCTGAGACCTATCAGCAGAAACTATGAAGAAGAGGAGAGAGTAGAGTAACATATTCCAAAAACTGAAGGAAAACAATGCAAACCCAAGAATATTCTACCCAGCCAAATTGTCAATCAAGATAGATGGAGAAATGAGAGCCTTCCCAGACAAGGAAAAACTTAAAGAATATGTTACAAGAAACCCAGCCCTACAAAAGATCCTTGCTGACCCACTATGGGCAGAAGAACAACACTCACCAAGCATAAATAACAGACCACCACATAGAACAACCTCACCCAGAGGGGAAAAAAAGAGAAAACAGACCTCAAGATAGCATAGACTTAAATATAAAAAGACTTCAAAGGCTGCTGAGGTAAGCTTTTTTTAAAAAGGCGAAAGGGGCATAGGGGAAAAGGTACGGTATACAAACATTCCTGAGGTAAGGACCAGGTAATTTGGCATGGACCACACCAAATACAGGGATACACATGGTGCACAACTAAAAAGGATGTGGTGAAACGAAAGAAAAATAATAAAAAAGAAAAGGGTAGCAGGGGCACAGGGCACTAACCCACCTAAAGGGAGGGTATTGTTTGGGTCTCCACAGGGAAAGAAGGACCAGGCTTAATTAAACCTGGTGCTCCAAGATGTGAATGCAACATGTGGCTTGGATTTGGTAACCAGTGGAGAGGTCTGGGGGGCCGCCCCCAACTCCAACTACTAAGTGGAAACCTGCCCCTCCCCTCAGAAGAATTTATTTCCAAGGACGGCACTGAATCTACAGTTCCGGAAGAGGGATATATCTGATTGGAGCACATGGGAGCAGATGATGGGGGAGGAGGAGAGGGTGGAGCATATCATGGCACACCAGGCCAGGAGGTCAATGTTCCCAATTTGAGTAGCCAGTCGACAGAGAGGACCACGTGGCCGGCCCCACTATGAGACATGATGTCCCTCAAAGCCCGACCCATAGCCCTACAGGGGACAACACCGAAGACACAGTGTGGGAATTACACCCAATCGGATCCCGCCACACTGAGGCAAAACATTAAGGGGGTGCAACAGAACAGCCAGGGAATGGAGCAACTAGGTCCCCAGGGAATGCTGAAGGTATACTTTGGGGCCAGGGCATGGTGCCCCAACAGACTGTACTGGAAAATACTCCTAACAACAAACAATCCTTGAACTAACTAAAAGCTTTTCTTTCTTGCTGTGTACCGTTTTGTTTTTGTCATTGTTGTTTTGTTTTTGTGTATGTTACTATCTCCGCAGGTCTGTCGGAATAAAATAGGCTGGATGATCAAGTGGAGGAGAAAGCAACGGGACCGATAGTTCCGTGGAGACATGGGAGAGGGGGAGGTAGGGAGAAAAATAGTGGTGTTAATAAACCCAGGGAAAAGGGAACAACAAGTTATCCAAATCGGTGGTGAGGAGGGTGTGGGAGGCCTGGTTGGGCATGATCAAGGGTAATGTAACTAAGAGGAATTGGTGAAACCCTGGTGGGTCTGAGCATGATAGTGGGACAGGAGGGAAGTCAAAGGAAATAGAGGAAAGAGCTGTGAGGCAAAGGGCACTTATAGAGGTCTAGATAAAGACATGGACATATGCAAATATATTTATACATGAGCATGGGGAAATAGATCTATGTGCATATATTTATAGATTTAGTATTAAGGTAGCAGAAGGACATTGGGCCTCCACTCACGTACTCCCTCAATGAAGGAATACTTTCGTCTATTAAATTGGCATTCTACGATGCTCACCTTCCCAACACAAACGTTGAAGACAAAGAGGGTGAACAAACAAATGTGGTGAAGAAAGCTGATGGTGCCCGGCTATCAAAAGATATAGCATCTGGGGTTTTAAAGGCTTGAGGTTAAACAAGCAGCCATCTGGCTCAGAAGCAATAGAGTCCACATGGAAAGAGCACACCAGCCTGTGTGACCACGAGGTGCTGAAGGGATAAGTTATCAGGCATCAAAGAACAAAAATATCATATCATTGTGTGCTCACCTCCATGATATGATCACTGAAGACAAATGGGTACAAAAGCAAATGTGGCAAAGAAAGCTGATGGTGCCCAGCTATCAAAAGAGATAGCGTCTGGAGTCTTAAAGGCTTGAAGGTAAACAAGCAGCCATCTAGCTCAGAAGCAACAAAACCCAAATGGAAGAAGCACACCTGCCTGTGCGATCACGAGGTGTCAAAGGGATCAGGTGTCAGGCATCATCAGAACAAAAAAATCTTACCACAATGAATGAGGGGGGTAGTGCATAGTGGAGACCCAAAGCCCATTTGTAGGCCACTGGACATCCCCTTACAGAGGGATCTTGGGGAGGAGGTGAGCCAGTTAGGGTGCAATGTAGCAATGATGAAACATACAACTTTCCTCTAGTTCCTAAATGCTTCCTCCTCCCCCACTATCATGATGCCAATTCTACCTTACAAATCTGGCTAGACCAGAGGATGTACACGAGTATAGATGGGAGCTGGAAACACAGGGAATCCAGTGAGGATGATCCTTTTAGGACCAGTGGTATGAGTGGCGATGCCGGGAGGGTGGAGGGTGGGTGGTTTGGAAGGGAGAAACAGATTACAAGGATCTACATATAGCCTCCTCCCTGGGGGGTGGATAACAGAGGGGTGGGGGAAGGGAGATGGATAACAGAGGGGTGGGGCAAGATATGACAAAATAATAATTTATAAATTATCAAGGGTTCATGAGGAAGAGGGGAGCGGGAAGGAGGGCAGAAATGAGGAGCTGATGTCAGGGGCTTAGGTGGAGAGCAAATGTTTTGAGAATGATGAGGTAAATGAATGTACAAATGTGCTTTACACAACTGATGTATGTATGGATTGTGATAAGAGTTGTATGAGCCCCTAATAAACTGATTTGAAAAGACCCTCTGCAAGGGCTTCCTGAAGGGAAACATTTCTCACCAACTGGCTGCTGCTGGAAGCAGTACTGTGTGTCCCAGCCTGTGTGCACACCCCACCCACTAAACAAATGAAGCAATGTCTTTCAGAAGAAAAAAAATCCAATCAATAAAACTACTACTGAAATTTATACACTAATCACATGCTAGCGATGAAGAAGTTCTACCAAACTCTTCTTTAAAAAATTGATTCAATTTGAAATCAATATATATTGAGAATTATTGGTGATTTGAAAGCAAAAATTGGAAACAAAGAAGAAGGAACAATAAGTGGATAATGTGGTCTTGGTGATAGAAGGAATATGGAGATTGCATGATTGATTTTTTGCAAGATCAATGACTTGTTTATAGCAAATACCCTTTTCAACAATATAAAAGGTGGCTATCCACATAGACTTCTCCACATGAAATACACAGAATCCAATTTACTACATCTGTAGGGAGAGACAATGAAACTCAGTTTCAGCAGCTAAAACCAGACCAGTGGCTGACTCTGTAATAAACCATCAAATGCTTGTGTATCAGTCGAGGTCAAAGTTGAAGAAAATGAAAATAAGTCCAGGAGAGACAAAATATGGCCTTTAGTTTATCCCACCATAAGTTCTCAAACATCGCACGGACAAATTTGACACATTGAACACTAATATAAAACTATCTGGTGACCTGTGGGAGGACATCATTCATGAAGAACATAAAAGATCACTGAAAAGACAGGAAAGAAATAAAATAGCAGCATGGATATCAGAAGAGACTCTGAAACTTGCTCTTCATTGGGGAGTAGCTAAGGCAAAAGGGAAAGATAATGAATTCCACGAGATGCATTTAAAAACTTAAAGCTCAGGAAGACAGCCAAAAATTATAATGAAATGCGAGAAGATGTATAGTAAGAAATCTAAAAATGAAGAACACACCATAACTGAAAGAACTCAAGAAAAAATTCAAGCCTTGAGTTGTGATATTGAAAGATTTGATGGGCAAAATATTAAGTGGTGCATGATGCTTCAAAAAGAGTTGGAAAGAATACACAGAGTTATTGTACCAAAAATAATGCACCTGCATTCCACCAACTCAGGAGATAGCATGTGAGAAAGAGCTCACGGATGTAAAGAAAGAAGCTCATGCTGCACTGAAAACATAAACCCCAAACAAGGATCTATGAATTGATGGAATATCAATCGAAATACCGACAGAATGCACAAGTTATAGAACAATACCATTGATAACACATGCAAGTAAAATTTTGCTGAAGATCATTCAAAAATGGTTGCAACAGTACATCCATTATCATATTTTAAATATTATTTTTTCCATTTTGTTTGCTGATTATAACATATTCAAAGAAAAACATATTCTATGGAGTTGCACATCCTACCTCACGAAATCAGGGACAATATAGAATTAAAAATTAAATGCAGTTAAACTTAGAGAGCAACAATTAAAAAGAGAGAGAGAGAGAGAGAGAAGCATCCCAGCCTTAGGTACCCTTCAGATTTCTTACCCATCAGACTGGTCTGAGCAGCTATACAAGGAGGAAAAGTAAAAGTGAAACTGACTTAATTTATTTTATGACACATAGGCAAGTTTCAATCAATCAAATAAACAAGTAAAAATAAATAAGAGAAGAAGTAAGAGGTGCAGAGATAGAGGCTAGAGCTATTTCCTTGAGGCAAATAGGTATGTTAGAGCCATAACCAGGGATTGCAAAGACAAAAGCAAGCAAGCAACACCTCAGCATTGTATGCATGGAGAAAGATCACTTCAAGTAGAATTATGGTATTTAAAATGTAAATAGTGATAAATACAGGTAAAGGAGTTTGTGATGCTTTCAGACCTAATTTAGGGCAGTCAGTACAGTGGCAGTGGGAGAAAAAAGGAAAAAGGAAATCGGTCCTGTGGGATCTACCATTCTCTAGGTCAGGCATTAATGGATGCATTTTATTGCTCTCATTAAAGTTCATGATAAAAGAAAAAGGATGGTAGGATGATGGAGTTGGGAGCTTACTAGGACTGTGGTTTAATTCCTGATTTCCATTGCTGGAGAACCTGATTCAATTCTTTAAAAAAAAATAATTTTATTAGGGGCTCATACAACTCTTAACACAATCCATACATACATCAATCGTGTAAAGCACATTTGAACATCATTGCCCTCATCATTCTCGAAACATTTGTTCTCCACCTAAGCCTCTGGAATCAGCTCCTCATTTCTGCCTCCTCCCTGCTCCCCTCTCCCTCATGAACCCTTGATAATATATAAATTATTATTTTGTCATATCTTGCCTTGCCCGACGTCTCCCTTCCCTCACCACTCTGTCATCCATCCTCCAGGGAGGAGGCTATATATGTAGATCGTTGTAATCAGTTTCCCCCTTCCAAACCACCCACATTCCACCCTCCCAGCATCGCCACTCACACCACTGGTCCGGAAAGGATCATCTTCCCTAGATTCCCTATGTTTCCGGCTCCCATCTGTACTAGTGTACATCCTCTGGTCTAGCCAGATTTGTAAGGTAGATTTGGCACTATGATAGTCAGGGAGGAGGAAGCATTTAGGAACTAGAGGAAAGTTGTATGTTTCATCATTGCTACATTGCACCATGAGTGGCTCTCTCCTTCCTGAGACCCTTCTGTAAGGGGATGTTCAGTGGCCTACAAATGGCCACTTTGGGTCTCCACTCTGCATCTGCCGCTCATTTTGTCCTGATGATGCCTGATACCTGATCCTTTCGACACCTCTTCATCACACAGGTTGGTGTGCTTCTTCCATTTGGGCTTTGTTGCTTCTGAGCTAGATGTCTGCTTGTTTACCTTCAAGCCTTTAAGACCCCAGATGCTATCACTTTTGATAGCCGGGCATCATCAGCTTTCTTCGCCACATTTGCTTATTCATCCACTTTTTATTTAGCGACCATATCATGGAGGTGAGCTCACAATTATATGATTTTTGTTCCTTGATGTCTGATAACTGATCCCTTTGGCACCTTGTTATCCCTCAGGCTGGTGTGCCTTTTTTACGTGGTCTTGTTGATTCAATTATTAAAAAAAATCATTTTATTGATGGCTCTTACAGCTCTTAAAGCATTCCATATATCAATTGTATCAAACATATTTGTACATATATTGCTATCAATTTTCAAAACATTTTCTACTTAAGCCCTTTGTATACGCTTCCCCCACCCCTCATGAGTCCTTGATCAATTACATGTTGTTATTTTTTGCATCTTACATTGTCCATTGTCTCCCTTCACCAACATTTCTGTTATTTGTCTCTTTGAGGGTGAACTATATATCCAATCTTGTGATGGGTTCCTAGCTTCCTCCCTTTTCCCCCTCCCTGACCATTTCCCAGCCCTCATAATATTGCTGTTCTGAGGGATTAATCTGTCCTGAATTCCATGTCTTGAGAGCTCTTATCTGTACCAATGTGTGTTTTCCAGTCTAGCCAGATTTGTAAGGTAGGATTGGGTCATGGTAGTGTGGGGTGCCGGCGGGGGGTGGGTAGGGGAGGGAGGATTTGCTTCATCAGTGGCAGACTGCACCTTGGTTGAATCATACCTACCTTATAACCCTTCTGTGTGGGGATATTCAATCGTCTACAGATGGAATTTTGAGCTCCACTCCAACCCCCTGTTCACATCAATATAGTTGCTTTGGATCTTTTGATACCTGAGACTTGATCCTGTTAACACCTCATGATCATACAGGCTGGTGTGCTTCTTCCATGTGGGCTTATTTGCTTCCCTGCTGGATGACTGCTTGTTTAACTTCAAACATTTAAGACCCAGATGCTATATCTTTTGATAGCTGGGCACCATGCACTATCTTCATCATATTTGCTTATGCATCAATTTGTCTTTAGCTATCATGTTGGGAAGTGGAATCCTGATTCAATTCTTGGCCAATACAACTTTTATACATAGTAATGATTTTGAAAATGTAATGATGATGAAAATGTTTCAGTGGCCCTTCCAAACTAAGCAAATGAGAAAGATATGCCTGATGTTCTACAACTGAGAATTAGCCAATGAAAACATTATAGAGCTCACCAGTCATGGGAATGGTTTGCACGACCAAGAACTGCAGAAAGAATCTCTCTTAATAATAGAGTTGCTAGCCATGACTCTGATTTAGACCTGTGTTTGTGACTGCAAGAAGAAACAGAATATATATGAATTCAACCCATAGGATATGTGTTAGTCTGGATAGACTAGAGAAACAAATCCAGAGGCAGACATATGTGTATAAGAAAGACGTCTTTATACAAGAGCAATTGAATATTGAGAAAACATCACAGTCCAGTTCAGATCAAGTTCAAAAGTCTGATATTAACCCATATGTCTGATACCAATCTATAAAATCTTCTTCAGACTTACAAAACACATGTAATGATGCCGAATACAGGAAGATCACAGGCCAGTGGCTGGGAAGTGTTCTGGATCCTGTGGCATTGTAAACATCTCAGCACTGGCAGGGGTTTCCACATGGCTCCTTCAGTTTCCAGGGATGGGATCTATCAGTGTAGTGCTGTACGTCTTGTCAGTAGAGCATTTCTCATGGAGTGAGCCGAGAGGGAGAATGCCTCTCACGTCCAAGGAAGAAATACAGGAATTCCCAGAATCCTCAGGGGAAGGTCATGCCCCCCCCCACAGGTCTCATTGGCTATCACCTGATTAACAGGCCAAACTCCACCCCTTCACTCTTAATCCTGAAATTGACAAACGTTTTTATAACTAGCACATGAGCTTAATAATTTTTATTAGGAATATTGTCAATTGTGATTTGGGATTCTCAAACATGTACATGCCTTAATGTAAGTTCCTTCTTGGTAATATTAAACTTCTTTTTATAAATCCTGTATTTTTGTGCCCATCTATGTCAAAAAACAAAACAAAACAAGTTTGACCACTAGAAATCCAAAAGGCAATCTTAAAACATCTAGGAGATGCTTTCTAACTCAAGCTCATTTTAATATTACATACTTCATAATGAAAGGAAAATATCATGTTCCTATAACAACAACCACCTCTTTGCATATTTTATTTTCTTCCTGAGCCTACTTATTTAGGTTTCAGGGGTTTCTCATAAGCTATATTTGATATGAATATTAGGAGGAATCAATCTAACTTATCATCTGCTTTAAAATCCCTTTCTATTGCATGAAGCAAGTTAAGAATTTTCCTTGAGTACGGTAATCAAGACAATGAAATTTTATAAAGGAAAAAACTGCATTGGGAGGGTGGGGTAGAAAAAGGGAACCGATTATAAGGATCTACATATAGCTTCCTCTCTGGGGGATGGAAAACAGAAACGTGGGTGAAAGGAGGGAGATGTTGGACAGTGTAAGACATGACAAAATAATGATAATTTATAAAGTATTAAGGATTCATTAGGGAGGTGGGAGCAGGGAGGGAGGGGGAAATGAGAAGCTAATACCAAGGATTTAAGTGCAAGGCAGATGTTCTGAGAATGATGAGGGTGACAAATGTACAAATGTGCTTGACATACAATGGATGCTTGTATGGATTTTGATAAGCATTGTATGAGCCGCCAATAAAATGATTTTTTAAAAAACATCTGCGAAGATGTCTTTTCTCAGGAGACAAATTACTTTCCTTATATGATGAGAACATTCCCGGATGCAGGCTGCATTAGTTTTGTACAGAAAATCTATGTATTTTTGAAAGGGAAGAATAATATTATCCCTCAAAGCCAACAACACTAAAACACTTGGTTATTTATAAGATCGTAAATCTTGTTATTTCAACAGCATCATAAAATATAAGGCAGTATTGCTACTTATGTTAAAAATGGTGCATGAAGTAGCAATCATAGGGATTGTCTGAGGATATCAGATGTATGACATCTGTTTCCTTTTAAAAATCAAATTCCATATATGTAAATATTTCAAATGAATAAAATATAAAAATGACTCATATGTCAAGGTGAATGGTCTCTGTTGACTAAAGATGCTTCCTTTTCCATTGAAATTGTGGTTCTTGGTTTTTTTTTCTGTAAACTTTCTCTTCATAATTTGATATATGGATATTTTATAGTTCAGTTTCATTTACCTATGTTCAATTTTACTGATCTGTGACATATTTATATGATCACAGATTATTGGTGTCATTTTTGTATTACTTACGTTTCTATAAATTAAGGCCCTTATTATCAAAGATGGCCCCTGACAATAAGGTGTGGTAGTTGGAAATAGCATTTAATATTTCCTCAACCTTGATGAATTCTCTATGGATTTCATCCTGATGCACTCTCAGAAACCATTGTCTTTGCTGGAAATAATAATAATAAGTCACTCATGAAAAAAAATTTCAGGACTATTTGCAGGCACTTGTTTTTAATCTTCCTAATGATAGCCCTGACAATAAATAGATGGGAGAGGTAATACATGGTTGAGAATAATCACAAACCATAATTTTATCCCTCCCTACTGCATGCGATTAGCCTCTAGCACAGATTTGCCTCATGCATTTTAAATCTTCCCTTTAACTTTGTACAGGAGTATGGTATCTCCACTAAATGATTCTTAAGCAAGGGTTTTATGACAGACATGGTACCTGAGAAGCTTTATCTCCAATAAAACAATCAAACATAATTTACACCAATAAAACAATCAAACATAATTGGTGGCTTTGACATGAAACAGTTTATTTGTGATTCTGGTATACTGCATATCAAAAGTAAGACTCAGTAATTGGGATAGAAAAGACAAAAGGGGAATGATTGTCTCAAACTGGTTTAAAAAATTATTTTACTAGAACCAATCTGGCAGTAAATGCAAGCTGGAACATGGCTTGAATTTGTTTTTCTCTCATCCTACTTTGGTCAAATTATGCAATCTCACTGGTTCTTAACTTTTCAACGAAAAGCTTAATTTATAACTTTTAACTGCTGTTGCTGCAAGATTGCACTGAATTGGCTTATGACTTATGACAGCCCAATACACAATGGAGCAAAACATTGCCTGACCCTCAAGTTAGTCCTATGCTGAGTTAGGAGTCAGAACTTTGTGATCGGCAGGATTTTCCATGGCTACTTTTCAGACGCAGAGTTCCAGTTCTTTATTCTTAGATTGCCTTGGTTCAGAAGCTGTGCTAAATTCTGGTCTACATAATAGACACATGTAAGCCTTCATTGACAAATAGAAGGTAGTTGTGTCTGAGATGTTTGGCCAGGAAATGAACCAATGTTTCCTTCATCGAGAGCAAAAATTCCACTAGTAGGACACTGATTAATTTAAATGTAATTAAAAGGAATCAAACTAAGATTTCCAAACCACACAACCACAACTCATTTATCACTTTATCATACCACGGAGGCTGGCATATTACTGTGATGTGATAATCACAAATTAAAAACCAAACTCACTAGCACGGAGTGGATTCTGACTCAGAGCGACCTTATAGGATAGGGCAGAACTACCTCTGTGGTTAGCAAGCCTATAAGCTCCATCACTCCGGTGGAGTGGCTGGTGATTTTGAACTGCTGACTTTGCAGTTATCAGTCCTAAAAGTAACCACTATCCCACCAGTATTTCAAATACCAGCCAGGTCACCCATGATGAGGTTTCAGAGATGTATCCATGTTTAGACAAAATATGAGTTAGAAGAAGGTAGCTTTTGTCTGGGGTGTGTGGGAGGGAAGCCACTGAAACCTTATCAATAGCAATGCAACACTGCCTGATGTAGTTCTAGAAAAGGAGCCCTTAAAAATACCACTGCTTCTCCAAACTAGAGTCAACCTTCATAACATGGGCCCAGAAAAGCTTCAAAATCTTCACTTGTTTGTTTGGTACTACTTAAAAGTAGAAGAAATAGCTGCAAACATCCATTAAGACTGGAATGAAAAATTCCAGTCTAGTAAAATTGAAAGCTGTCAAAAGTGAAGTGGACGTAGAAAGATCAATATCCTAGGCATTTGTGAGATGAAATGGATTGATATGGGTAATTTAAAATCTGACAATCATATGATCTACTATATCAGAAAAGTCATATTGGAAAGGAATGACATTAGATTCATCTTTGGAAAGAATATATATATATTTTTTATCTTTTTTTTTTTTTAACAATTTATTGGGGCTGATACAATTCTTTTCACAGTTCATACATATACATACAGCAATTGTATAAAGCACATCTGTACAGTCTTTGCCCTAATCATTTTTTTCTCTTTTCTTCTTTTACATTTTATTAGGGACTCCAACAACTCTTACCACAATCCATACATATACATACATCAATTGTATAAAGCACATCCATACATTCCCTGCCCCAATCATTCTCAAGGCATTTGCTCTCCACTTAAGCCCCTTGCATCAGGTCCTCTTTTTTTCCCCCCCCTCCCTCCCCTTTCCCCCCTCCCTCATATGCCCTTGGTAATTTATACCTCGTTATTTTGTCATATCTTGCCCTATCCGGGGTCTCCCTTCCCCCCTTCTCTGCTGTCCCTCTCCCAGGGAAGAGGTCACATGTGGCTCCTTGTAATCAGTTCCCCCTTTCCAACCCACTCACCCTCCACTCTCCCAGCATCGTCCCTCACACCCTTGGTCCTGAAGTTATCATCCACCCTGGATTCCCTGTACCTCCAACCCTCATATGTACCAGTGTACAGCCTCTGTCCTATCCAGCCCTGCAAGGTAGAATTAGGATCATGGTAGTTGGGGGGAGGAAGCATCCAGGATCTGGGGGAAAGCTGTGTTCTTCATCGATACTACCTCACACCCTAATTAACCCATCTCCTCTCCTAAGCCCCTCTATGAGGGGATCTCCATTGGCCGACACTTGGGCCTTGGGTCTCCACTCTGCACTTCCCCCTTCATTTAATATGATATATATATACATATATATACATACATATATACATATACACATATATACACATACATACACACACTTATATCTTTTTTTTTTGCATGATGCCTTATATCTGGTCCCTTGGGCACCTCGTGATCGCACTGGCTGGTGTGCTTCTTCCATGTGGGCTTATTTGTTTCTGAGCGAGATGGCCGCTTGTTCACCTTCAAGCCTTTAAGACCCCAGACACTATCTCTTTTGATAGCCGGGCACCATCAGCTTTCTTCACCACATTTGCTTGTGCACCCATTTGTCTTCAGCGATCCTATCATGGAGGTGTGCAGTCAATGATATGATTTTTTGTTCTTTGATGCCTGGTAACTGATCCCTTTGGGACCACTCGATCACACAGGCTGGTGTGTTCTTCCATGTGGACTTTGTTGCTTCTGAGCTAGATGGCCGCTTGTTTATCTTCAAGCCTTTAAGACCCCAGTCACTATCTCTTTTAATAGCCGGGCACCATCAGCTTTCTTCACCACATTTACTTGTTCACCCACTTTGGCTCCAGCCGTTGTGTCGGGAGAGTGAGCATCATAGAGTTCCAATTTAATAAAAGAAGGTATTCATGCATTGAGGGAGTGTTTGAGTAGAGGCCCAAGGTCCTTCCACCACCTTAATACTTGACCTATAAATATCGACACAAAGATCTATTTCCCCAACCTCCTATATATTTTTGCATGTACATGTCTTTGTCTAGACCTCCATGAATGCCCTTTGACTCCTAGCTCTTTCCTCCATCTCCCTTGACCTTCCTCCTGCCCTACTACCATGCTTCATCGCCACCTGGGCTAGAGTATACCTCTTCTCTAAGCAACCTTACCCTTGATCATTTCCCACCAGGCCTGCCACTCCCCCTTCTCTACCCTTTGGGGTCCCATGTTTTTCCCTTGTCCCTGGGTTTGTTAACACCACTTCCTTACCCCCCCTACCCCCCACCCCAAGTCCCCCCGGAACTGTCGGTCCCGTTGTTTTTCCTCCAGATAGTTCATCCAGCCTGTCCTATTCAGACAGACCTGTGGAGTCACTAACATGCACGAAAACTAGACAGAGGAACACAAAGCAACAGTATACAACCAGACAACAAAACAACCAAAACAAACCACTGAAAAAGAACAGAACAAAACAGTTCACAGGAGAAAAGCTTGTAGTTAGTTCAGGGATCGTTTGCTGGCCCTTAGGAGCGTTTTCCAGTCCAGTCTGTTGGGGCACCACGCCCTGGCCCCAAAGTCCACTTTCAGCATTCCCTGGGGACCTTGCCACTCCATTCCCTTGCTGTTCCGCTGCACTCCCCCAGTGATTTGCCTCGGTGTGGTGGGATCAGGTCAGGTGCAATTCCCACACTGTGTCTCCGGTGCTGTCCCCTGTATCGCCCTTAGTCACTGAGGGGCATCATGTCTGATAGTGGGGCCAGCCATGTTGTTCTCTCTGTGGACTGGCTGCTCTACTCAGGAACATCATCATCACGGCCTGGTGGGCCAGGCTGTGCTCCACTCTCTCCTCCTGCCCCTTCATCTGCTCCCGTGTGCTCTGATCAAATATGTCCATCTCCCATAGCTGCAGGGTCAATGTCGTCCTTTGGAACAAGTTCTTTTTGGGGGAGGGGCAGGAATCCACTTAATTTATGGTGCTGGGGCCAGCCTCCCAGACCTCTCCACCGGTTCCGTCCTCCACGCCGGGATATTGCATTCACACCTTGCGACACTGGGTTGAAGTCTGGTCCCACTTTCCCTGTGGAGATATAAACCATACCCTCCCCTTGGGTGGATTAATGCCCCATTTCTGTCATGCTGATTGTAGTTACCTCAGGGGACTCATGTTGTACCAGTCCCTTTGGGTCTGGCTTACCTCGCTTAACATAATTCCTTCCAGCTCTTCCCATGAAATAACGTGTTTCATGTGCTCATCGGTGCTTTTCAGTGCTGCATAATACTCCATTGTGTGTATGTGCCAAAGTTTGCTAATCCACTCGTCTATCGATGGAAACTTAGGCTGTTTCCAAATCTTTGCTATTGTGAATTGTGCCACAATAAACATTGGAGCGCATATGACTGGTCGTGTTTTATTTGCTGCTTCAACCGGGTATATGCCCAGTAGAGGGATGGCTGGGTCGTAAGGTAGATCAATTTCCATTTTCTTTAGGTATCGCCAGATTGCTTTCCACAGTGTCTGTACAAATCTGCACGACCACCAGCAGTGGAGGAGGGTTCCTATTTCACCACAGCCCCTCCAACACTTGTTGCTCTCTGATTTACTGATCTGGGCTAGCCTCAGGGGTGTTAGGTGGTATCTCATGGTTGTTTTGATTTGCATTTCTCTTATGGCAAGGGACTTTGAGCACTTTCTCATATATTTATTGGCCATATTGATCTCCTCTCTAGTGAAAGTTCTTCTCATTTCTTTTGCCCACTTCCTTAGGGGGTTAACTGTTTTCCTCTTTTTGCAGGTCATGATGGTGTTGTAGATTTTAGTAATGAGCCCTTTGTCTGACGTGTCATTACTAAAAATTTTCTCCCAGTCTGTGGGTTGCCTTGTCACCCTCTTGGCAAAGTCTTTCGAGGTGCACAGGTGTTTTATTCTTATTAGATCCCATTTGTTGATTTCCAGATCACCTGTGTGTGTCCCCTTCCCTGTTGCAGTGAGCCTATGTGCTCCCTGGGCCAGTGCTCTGAGATTAGTCCCAATTCCCTCCTTAATGGTCCTGATGGTTTGGGGTTTGACTTCTAGATCTGTGATCCACCTTGAGTGTATTCTTGTGCATGGGGTGAGGTAGATGTCTTGTTTCATCTTTCTACATGTGGATATCCATTGTTTCCAGCACCACTTATTAAAGAGGGCATCTGCTTCCCACTTGACGTTTTTGGGACCCTTGTCGAAGATCAGTTGTCTATATGCTGATGATTTTACTCCTGGGCTTTCTATTCTTTTCCACTGGTCTGAGTGTCTATCATTGTGCCAGTACCATGCTGTTTTGACCACTGTAGCTGTGTATTAGGCATTAAAATCAGGTAGGGCGAGTCCTCCAATTGTGTCCTTCTTCTTGAGGAGTTCTCTGCTAATTCTGGGTTTCTTCCCTCTCCATATGAAGTTGGTGGTCAGTTTTTCCAATTCTTTGAAGAAGGTTGATGGTAATTGGATTGGTATAGCATTGAACTTGTAGAGTGCTTTAGGAAGAACTGTCATCTTTACTATGTTCAGCCTACCTAACCATGAGCAGGGGAGCTTCATCCATTTGTGAAGGTCACTTTTGGTTTCCTGTAATAGGGTTTTATAATTATGCTTATAAAGGTCTTTAGTATTTTTTGTTAAGTATATTCCTAGGTATTTCAGTTTGTTCTTGGCTACTGTGAAGGGTACTTCCCTCTTAATCGCCTCTTCCATGGCCCTGTCCGATGTGTATAGAAACCCTACCGACTTCTGTTTATTGATCTTGTATCCTGCTACTCTTCCGTATTCCTCTATTGCTGTAAGTATTCCAACTGTGGAGTTTTGGGGGTCTTCAATGTATAGGATCATGTCATCTGCAAATAACGATAGTTTCACCTCCTCCTCTCCCAACTGGATCCCTTTGATGTCCTTCCTCTGTCTTATGTTGTTAGCCAGAACCTCCAAAACGATATTGAATAGAAGAGGGGACAGGGGGCATCCTTGTCTTGTACCCTTTTTCAGTGGTATTGTTCTTGTCTTTTCTCCATTGACTATGATGTTGGCTGTTGGTCTTTCATAGATAGCTTGTATGAGCTTGAGGAACTTACCTTCCAATCCTATCTTCATGAGTGTTTTGATTAGGAATGGATGCTGGATGTTGTCAAATGCTTTTTCTGCATCTATGGATATTATCATATGGTTTTTATCCTTTTTCTTCTCGATGTGGTGTATGATATTGATGGATTTTCGGATGTTAAACCATCCCTGCATCGCTGGGATGAATCCTACTTGGTCGTGGTGAATGATATGTTTGATGTTCCTTTGTATTCTATTGGCCAATATTTTGTTAAGGATTTTTGCATCTATGTTCATTAGAGATATTGGTCTATAATTCTCTACACTTGTGGGGTCTTTTCCCTGTTTGGGTATCAAAGTAATGCTGGCTTCATAAAATGAGTTTGGGAGCTTGCCGTTCTTTTCTATGTTATGGAATACTTTGTGGAGGATCGGTGTCAGCTCTTCCCTGAATGTTTGGTAAAATTCTGCTGTGTAGCCATCTGGCCCTGGGGCCTTTTTCCTTGGTAGGTTTTTGATGACACTCTCTATTTCTTCCTTCGCTATGGGTTTGTTGAGGTTCTTGATCTCTGTCTCAGATAATCTAGGGATAGATTGTTTTTCTAAATATTTATCCATGTCTTCCAGGTTTCTGAATTCATTAGAATACAAACCTTCATAGTACTTTGTGATTATCCTTTTTATCTCGTTGGGGTCTGTTGTTATTGCCCCCGATTCATCCCTCATCCTGGCTATTGATGATTGTTCCTTTCTATCTTTGGTAAGCTTTGCCAGGGGAGTGTCAATTTTATTAATTCGTTCATAAAACCAGCTTCTAGTTGCGTTAATCCTTTGCATTGTTCTTTTGTCTTCCCACTGGTTTAACTCCGCCCTGATTTTTATTATTTCTTTTCTCTTGCTATTGGAGGGGTAGTTCTGTTGACTCTGTTCTAGTTGTTGGAGGTTTTGTGTTAACATATCTGTCATACGCCTTTCTTCTTTTTTCATGTATGCATTCAGTGATATCAAGCTACCTCTGATAACTGCCTTTGCAGTGTCCCATAAGTTTTGATATGTTGTATGCTCGTTCTCATTAGTTTCTAGAAATTTCCTGATATCCTCTCTGATCTGGACCTTAACCCATTCATGTCGCAGGAGAGCGTTGTTTATTCTCCAATTGGTGGCCCTTGCTTTTCTGGGTGCCCTCCTATTAATCTCCAGCTTTATGGCATGGTGGTCTGAGAAAGACGTCTGGATAATATCTATGTGTTTGAATTTACTCAGGCTGGCCTTGTGCCCCAGCATGTGATCTATTCTTGAGAAAGATCCGTGTGGATTGGAGAAGAATGTGAAACCTTTTGCTTTTGGATGAAAGGCTCTATAGATGTCTATCAGGCCCTGTTGCCTAATTACATTGTTTAGCTCTCTGGCCTCTTTGCTGAGCTTCTTTCCCTGTGACCTGTCTTTCTCTGATAGTGGAGTGTTGAAGTCCCCCACTATTATTGTTGTTTCCGTGATTTCTTCTGTCATTTTTTTAATAGTTTGTTTGACGAAGTTTGCCGCACCATTATTAGGTGCGTAAATATTCAGTATGCTTATTGCTTCCTGGTTTACTGAGCCTTTGAGCATTATGTAATGTCCCTCTTTGTCTCTTTTTATGTTTTGGATCTTGAGATCCATTTTGTCGGAGATTAAGATAGCCACTCCTGCCTTCCTGGAGTTACCATTTGCTTGGTAAACTTTCTGCCAGCCCTTTATTCTCAGCATATACTTGTCTGCTTGCTTAAGGTGTGTCTCTTGCAGGCAGCAGATTGATGGGTTATGTTTTCTAATCCAATCCTCCAGCCTCTTTCTTTTAACATATGAATTGAGCCCATTTGTATTCAGAGTGATTATTACAATCTCTGGCTTCATGGTTGCCATATTCTGTTTTGTGTTTTGGGTCTTTGCCTATCTTCCTTCATATCAGTGTACTGCGTTTGAGTGGAGGGTTTCTATCCTGTCCTCTTTTCCATCTGAGACCGTGTTGTCCTGGTACGTGTTGCTGGCATGTTGGCTTCTAGATGGAGATGGGCTATATGGTGGTCTCCTGGTGGTTCTAGTTGGAGCTTGATCTTCTGGCCATAGTGAGTCAGCCAGTATGTTCTGCAGGGTCGGGTGACTTGCAGTATATTTTTTGAGTTCTTCCTTGTCCTGGAAGACCCTTATCTTACCCTCTATCTTAATGGATAACTTGGCAGGGTATAGGATTCTGGGGGAGGCATTTTTCTCTTTCAGTTTTTGGAAGATGTTGCTCCATTCTCTCCTCCTCTTCATGGTTTCTGCTGATAAGTCTGAGCATATCCTTACCTGCGCTCCTTTGTATGTGACTGTCTTCCTTTCTCTTGATGCTCGTAGAATTTTCTCTTTTTCCTCTAAGTTGGATAATTTTACAATTATATGCCTTGGCGTGTTCTTCTTGGTGTTTAGCTTAGCCGGCGTCCTCTCTGCTTCCTGTATGAGAGTCGGATTCTCCTTTGTTAGGTTGGGGAAATTTTCTTCCAGGAATTCCTTTGCTATCTTGGCGGTCGATTTGTGTGTTATGTTGTGTTCCGGTAGACCGATTATTCGAATATTATTCCTCTTCATAGCATCTGTCATTGATCTCAGGCTGTCTTCTGTTTCTTTAATTTTCCTATCTGATTGTTTTTCTCGCTTGCTTCGTTTGGTTTGAGCGTCCTCGAGTTCACTGATACGGTTCTCAGCCTCCTCAAGCCTAGATATAGCTTCTGTGACCTTTTGTGTGGCCTCTGCTACCTCCTCTGTTAGTTTCTGCAGTTCCTTTTGGTGGATAGTATTCATCCCCTCTATTGTGGACTTCATCCCCTCTATTGTGCATTTCATCCCTTCTATCGTTGCATCCTTATTTTGGTTTGCTTCTCTTAGCTCCTGTATTACTGCAAGCAGAGTTCTGAAGATTTCCTTTTGTGGCTGATCTATATCTGTTTCTTCTATGAGTGACGTTAGGTCTGTTAAAGTGCCTCGTTTCTCTGATTTTTTTTGTTGGGAGTGATGTGGTCTGTTGATTTTTCCTTGATCCTTTAATAGGCCCCATGCTTCTGGGAGACAGGAGTAACCTTATTGTGTGGAGGCTCAGGCCACTGTGCCGTCTCCTGGGGTGGCTGGGGCGGGCTGCGGCAGGCTTAGGGCTGGCACTGGGGACCCAACAGGGCCCCAGGTGGTGAGAGCTGACTGGAGCTCACTGACGGCTCCTCAGGGACTGCAAAGCCGAGGCCCAGGCTCCACTGCAGGTGGAGTGTTTGATCTGCCCGGGCTGTGAGCGGGCGCGGGGAGGCCCCTTGGATAGCTGCGCAGGCAGCTGCGGGACACTGCAGGGAACAATAGTGTTCGCTCTCCGCCCTTTTGGCGCGAAACCGCAGGGGGTAATGGCACTGGCAAAGGAGGCTTGGCGCGAAACCGCAGGGGGCAATGGCGCCCTTCCTCAGCTCAGGCTGAATCGCGGCCGCCGGGGTCCCCGCAGCACCCTGGGGAGGGCACCTACTCTTGTGCCTTGCGCAGGGGGGGGCCCTTGGTGGGCAGACTCAGCAGCGCGGGCCGCAGTGCTCCGCGGAAGCTCAGGGTCCGGGACAGGCGCGGGTTGGGCTATGGCTCCTGTTGGCGGGAAGTGCTCAGCGCAGGGTCCCCGCCAGGAGTGGAGCTGGCGCTAGGCTGCCAGGGGCTGGCGGGGGTGGGCGGGGGTGGGAGGCCAGCGCACAGAGGGCAGGTGGAGAGGTCCGCGGCAGCGGTGCGGGTGAATGGTCCCCTGTGGGGGTCGCCAGACAACCCGCGGGTCCGCTCCCCTGAGCTTGGATGAATGGAGGGAGGGACGTGGGCCCGAGGGCAGATCGCTGCCCTGCGGGGAGAGGGGAACTGCGGGAGAGGAAAGCTTCTCTCCCAGTGGGGATCCGCGAGTGGGGAGTGGGGAGTGGGCCGCTGGAGTAGGCAGGGCAGGCAAGCGGCTCTGGGCTGGCGTCCGGTTTGGGGATGGAGCCTAAGTCGGTCGCCAGTGAGCTCACGACAGCTTAGTGGCCAGAGATGTCCCACTAGTCCGGTCCTCTTTCACCTAGACCCCTGCTCCGGACAAATACGTGGGGTAGGACTGGGGTGCTGTCCCAGGGGGATATTTCACTCACCAGACTCTTACTATTCAGCTACCTGGTCACCAATCCCGCTTTGTTTGGAGGAGCTCTCAGAGTATGCGGGTGTCCCTGTCGGCCATCTTCCCCCTCCCATCTGGAAAGAATATTTGAAGATCTATCCTGAAGTTCAGTATGTTTGCTGTCTGTGACCAGATAATATAAATACACCTGCAAAGAAGTCGAGTTAATGATAATTATTCAAATTTACTCATCAACCACTAAGGTAAAGTTAAGATAATGGAAGAATCCCACCAATTTCTGCAAAATTCTAACAGGACACATGAACAATTATTAGTGATTGCAAATTTGGAAACAAACAGGAATACCTATTTTTCTTTTTTTCTGTTCCAAAATATAATACAGTAAATAAAATAAAAACAAACCAAAGCAAACCAAACCAAAGCATCTCAGGAAGGTAAACAATAAATGACTCTATGCCTTTCTGGTGAGCCTAACGACTTGTGAGCAAGGTCCCAGCACAAGAGGGGGAACGGCTTGGAGGCTCTGCATCCAAGCAGAGTCTGGGCAGCGGGTTCTTGCTGTCACTCTGTGGGTCACACGGTACACACCATTAGGGTCACTGGCGCAGGGCGGTTTTCTGGTAAGGGGTCAGCAAGCTCTAGCAGACTATTGGCAGGGATTCCACCAGCAGCCTGTGCGGTATAGGTTCAAACCAAACCCACGTTCAGATTAAAAAGCAGATGATTCTTTAGAACCCAAGACATTCCTTGCTGATTTTATGTTGCGTTCTCCATCTAACTCAAGCAGGTGGAAGCTATTCTTAGGACGAATGTGTCGCTGGCTAGTCCAGCCCCATGGGACAGAGAGGGGCCGTGAGGGGGACGGAAGGAAGCGTACAATCCCGGCTCTGCAGGCCTCCTGTATCATCTGGTGTACTGCTTCATGTAGTCCACTTTATTCCGGAAGTCCTCCTGTTACAAACTCACCTTGTCCCGCAAATGCTATTCTGCAGCTTCAATATTTAGTGGCTCATCAAAATTCAACAGATCAGTAAATATGAAGTTTAATCCCCTAACGACATCCTTTGGCGTCCTTGTGGGAGCCCAGCCAGAGCCTTCAATTGAATGTTTTCTCAGTAAACTCAGACAGATGTCCCCCGTCTCTGTGATGTTGGGGTGCCATATTCTAGTCAAGCACTTCACCTAAGGGACACCATGTTGTAGGCTACAGGAGCTTCAGTTTCAAAATGAAAATTTCCACCTTGGTAGTAACCTTCATCTGGGGTTATGGTTACCTGGAAGCAATGGAGCTTGCTGGGATCAGGACAGTGCACCTTACAGGCACTAGGCAAATTTGCTTCAAGTTCTGCAACCTCTGGGCTCCCTGAGAGCTAACTGGGCTGAGAGGCGACTTTGAGAAGCCGCCCTCCTGGTGGCATCGGCTCACGGCGGCAGACCGGAAGTCCACATTGCTCAACTCTCTATATTAGAGATTTAATGCTAGTATTTTTCAAGACTTCTTTATTGCAAGACTACTTTTTTGCAAATACTTTTCCCCCCAACAATATAAATGGGTATCATATACCATATTAAATGCACAGGAATAAAATCAATCAATCTATGAAAAGAGATGATGGAGAAGCTCATTATCAACAGGCAGAGCAAAACCAGATGGAAGCCAACTGTGCAAAAGACAGTTTCTCTTAAATCAGCAGCTGTTATACAAGTTAAGGTTGAAACTGAAAAAAATTAAAGCAAATTCACAAGAATAAAAGTATGATCTTGGGCATCTTCCACAAGAATTTAGAAACCATATCAAGAATACATTTGATTTATTGAACATTAAAACCAGTGATCAGACAAGCTATGGGGTAACATCAAGTATATCATAAATTAGAAAACAAAAATTACTAAAAAATAGGGGGGGCGGAATAACAAACCGAGTGTCACATAAATTCTGATACTTGCTCTTGAACTTGATGTAGCTAAGGCAAATGGAAAAAAAATGGTAGAATAAAAGAGCAGAACATAAGCTTCATAAGGTGATTCCACAAGACAACTTAAATTATTATAACAAAGTGTTCAAGTCCTAGAGTTAGGTAACCAAAGAAGAAGAATACAATTGGTATTTTTCAAGCTAATAACTGAAGAAAAGTTTAACACCTTGAGGTGTAATATTGAAGAATTCTACAGACAAAATAGTGAATAATTTGATGCAAGAAGCATCAAAAGAAGAAAGAAAGGATACATGAAGACACGGTACCAAAAATAATTGGTTGATATTTACAGGGGTAGCTGAAAATTAAGAATTGATGGCATTGAGGGAAAAATTCTAAACTACACTGATGACACTGGTACAAATCAAGGTTCCAAGTATTGGAAGAATGTCAATTGAAATGCTCAATAAATTGATGGAGGTACTCACTCATCTATGCTATGAACTTTGGACAGGAGCTAATGGGCCAGCTAATTAGAAGGGATCCATATTTTTGCCTACTCCAAAGAAAGACAACCTAGCTAAAGAGTGAAAATATTGAACAATATCATTCATACCATAGTCAAGTAAAATTTTGCTGAAGATAATTTTTAAATGCTTGTAGCTGTACATGAAAAGAAATTTCCAGGAATTTAAATCAGATTCAGAAGGAAAGAGGAATATAATTGCTGGCAGATGGATCATGGTTGAAAGTGGAGAATAATAGAAACATGTTTCTTTGCATTTCATTGACTATGCAAAGGCTTTTGATTATGTACATCATAAACTATTGATGACATTGCAAAGGAGGGAAATTTCAGAATCCTTTATTGTACTCATGGGAAACCTGTACATACACGAAGGGAATGTCATGGGAGCAGGATAAGCAAGTTTGTGTCAGGGTTGTATACCTTTAACCATATTTATGAGATCTCTATGTTGAGCAACTAGTGTTAGCAAGTGCACTATATGAAGAGAATCGGGTTGGAGGAAGGCTTATGATATGCACATGACACACTATTGCCTGCTGAAAGTGAAGAATGCTTGAATCACTTACAAAAGAAGATACAAACTATCAGAATTCAGAAAGATTATACCTCACTCAAAGAAAACATAATCCTGAAAACAGGACCAATAAACAAGCTCTTGATCCATAGTAAAAACATTGAAGTTTCCAAGGGTTTCATTTTACATGGATCTACAATCAACATCAATGGAAGCAGCAGTCAAAAATGAAAACATCTTGCATTGGGAAAATACGCTACAAAAGACCTTTGCAAAATGATAAAGAGCATAGATATCACTTTGAGGATTAGGGTGCTACATCGCTCCCAAGTCACAGTACTTCAAAAGCCTTAAACACATGTGAAAGCTTGATAATAAGGAAAAGAGAAGAGGAAATTGTGCCTTTGAATTATGATGTTGGTGATGTTGTCATGGATTGCCTGAGGAACAAACAAATTTGACTTCAACTAGTACAGAAGAAAGGATGGCAGATCTCATTTCCTGGACATGCAATCAGGAGAGCAGTCCCTAGAGAAGAACTATGGAAAGCAGTCAGTGAAAAAGAGGAAGATTTTCAAAGAGATGAATTTACAATGAGCTCATATATTGGAAAATTTTGAGATTGTTTTAGGATTTAGAAATGTTTTCTTTCATCATACACAGGGTCTCTATGTGTCATAACTAACTGGACAGTATTTGCCAACTTCAACAAAAAGTACGGATTGGCTCATCTTTCATCTAGCACATTGTAACCTTATGTGAAAGTTATAATCTTTGAGAGGACTTCCTGGAAGATGGCGCCGATGTAGAGTCCTCTGCCTAGATCTCCCCTTGTGGGGCACAGAGACCAATAGGTGAGGAGATCAATTTTTGGAATTTAGACATGAGACTCTAGACCAGTGGTTCTCAACCTTCTTATTGCCGTGATCCTTTAATACAATTACTCATGTTGTGGTGATGCCAACCATAAAATTATTTTTGTTGCTACTTCATAACTATAATTTTGCTACTGTTATGAATCATAATGTAAATACTTGATATGCAGGAAGTATTTTCATGGTTATAAATTGAACATAATTAAAATAATTATAGCATAGTGATTAATTACAAAACAATATATAATTATATATGTGAAATATTTATGCATTTTCCTATAGTCTCAGGCGCCTCCTGTGAAAGGGTCTTTTGAACCCCAAAGGGTCTTAACCCACAGGTTGAGAAACCCTGCTCTAAACTCTCTGCAGGCCAATTCCTGGAATTTAGACGCAAGACCTAGAATCAGACCTCCCTCTCCGATTTTCACCCACAAAGTATGCAGTGGTGCTCCTTGTGGTGTCTCTTCTCCCTGGGCAGGTGGTTTCTCTGCGTCCATGATGTAGCAGGGTGGTAAATGCCAACCTCCTTCCCCTCTCCCCTAGTTCTGTGGCTATCAGCCTTCAGGGGATATCCCAAGCCAGACCATCCACCAAATGCAGCCCATGGTCCATGCTGTTGTGGACCTCTGGGAGCCATGGATGCTAGTGCTTGCGGTGGCTTACTGAAAAGAGCTTGCATAGCTTCACTGCCTTACTGCAGTCCCACTCCTCCCCTCCTTGGAAGTGTTAGGGGAGGGGAAGAGAAAGGAACAGGAGGTAAAGAAATGGGAGGGTTTGGGTAGTGTTATTTGGTAGGTTAAAGGAATAGAGATTTGACCCCCCAAAATGCCTCATTTGCAATGATTGGGGAATGGGTACAAAAAGTTGATAGAAAACAAGCCTAAAATCAGAGTCTGTACCAGGCTGTACCTAAGGGATGGTGTGTTAGTTTTGCTGTGTTGGGCTGGAAATACCTGGTCTTGTAACAAGTCAGTCTATTTATTATTTATGCCCACTCCAGGCTCCCATATAGTCTAGCAGTTCTCAACCTGGGGGTCGTGACCCATTTGGGAGTTGAATGACCCTTTCACAGGGGTCATCCAATTCATAACAGTAGCAAAATTGCAGTTATAAAGTAGCAGTGAAAATTATTTTATGATTGGGGAGTCACGACAACATGGGGAACTGTATTAAAGGATTGTGGCATTAGGAAGGTTGAAAATCACTGCTATGAACTTTCTACATGAGCTTCACTCATAGGAGGGTTAGGCTATAGGTGTTCAGGAGTAGATTTTGGGTGTTGATATTAATCATAGGAAGCAATCCTGTCAAGTATAGTTATTTTTTTTATGATTTGGACAAGAGGGTTATAAAAGTTGTGTTGTTACTTGTAGTTTATAAGAGAATTTACTGTGTTTCACTGAGGTGGGAAAAGTGAGATCTTGCCATAATGATGGTTGGGGTAGATGAGAGGTATATTAAGCAGGGTCATTTATCAACCCTGTGTATTATGTAGGGAGAGTGCATACCTTCTATATCATGCAAGGCCCATTTAGTGTGAGTTTTGCACAACTCAGTACTAACCGTTTTCACATGTGGTCCCAGAGTGGAAATAGGCTATTGGAGTAGGTGGAAGGGAGGGGGCACTTCCAATCAGGAGGCAGTCTTGCTAAGGACAGTGTGTCCCCGTCCTCAGCCAGATGCCTATATAGGGGAGGAGGAGCCAGCAAGAAACCTGGGAATGCTGTATTCTGGTTCCTCTGGCAGTAAAAGGAAATTTGTGGTTTTCTTTCTCAAAAAAAAGGGAACAAATCTAATGTATTCTTGAAGCCTGCAGAGGGTTCAAGTTAAGCTCCTGTCTTACCAGAACAGGTCCCTTTCAAGTTAGCTGCTAGTATTCACCTGAACATACATGCACCCAATGAAAGACCCTCAGAAAACATCAATCAAATCCTCATAGAACTGAAAAAGGATATAGACACCTTGACAATAATAACAGGATACTTTAATATACCACACTTGGGGAAAGACAGAACATCAAGAAAAAACTCAACAAAGACACACAAAAGCTAAATAACATAATCAACACAAATGAAAGTTATGATATTTGACAAGGAAACAAGTGGTTAGACTTGTCTACGTAAGGCTTGCAGTTTATATTTCCTATTTGTCACAAACACAATTATTTTCTAAAAAAGACACTTCTGACTGACCCATCTCCTCTCCTAAACCCCTCTATGAGGGGATCTCCAGTGGTCGACACTTGGGCCTCAGGTCTCCACGCTGCACACGCTGCACTTCCCCCTTAGCAAATACACACACACACACACACACACACACACACACACACACACACACACACATATATATATTATTTTTGCATGATGCCTTATACCTGGTCCCTTTGGCACTGCGTGCTTCTTCCATGTGGGCTTTATTGCTTCTGAGCTAGATGGCCGCTTGTTCATCTTCAAGCCTTTAAGACCCCAGACACTATCTCTTTTGATAGCCGGGCACCATCAGCTTTCTTCGCCACATTTGCTTATTCACCCGTTTGTCTTTGGCGATCGTATTATGGAGGTGTACAGCCAATAATATGATTTTTTGTTCTTTGATGCCTGATAACTGATCCCTTCGGGACCACATGATCACACAGGTTGGTGTGTTCTTCCATGTGGGCTTTGTTGCTTCTGAGCTAGATGGCTGCTTGTTTATCTTCAAGCCATTAAGACTCCAGACACTATCTCTTTTGATAGCCAGCACCATCCGCTTTCTTCACCACATTTACTTGTTCACCCACTTTGGCTTCAGCAGTTGTGTCGGGAGGGTGAGCATCATAGAGTGCCAATTTAATAAAAGAAAGTATTCATGCATTGAGGGAGTGCTTAAGTAGAGGCCCAAGGTCCTTCTGCCACCTTAATACTAAACCTATAAATATAGACACATAGATCTATTTCCCCATCCTCATATATATGTTTGCATGTACATGTCTTTGTCTAGACCTCCATAAATGCCCCTTGACTCCCAGCTCCTTCCTCCACATCCCTTGACTTTCCTGGAGATCCCCTCATAGAGGGGTTTAGGAGAGGAGATGGGTCAGTCAGGGTGCGAGGTAGTACCGATGAAGAACACAGCTTTCCCCCAGATCCTGGATGCTTCCTCCCCCCAACTACCATGATCCGAATTCTACCTTGCAGGACTGCATAGGGCAGAGGTTGTACACTGGTGCATATGGGAGCTGGAGGCAAAGGGAACCCAGGGTGGACGATACCTTCAGGACAAGGGGTGTGAGGGGCGATGCTGGGAGAGTGGAGGGCGAGTGGGTTGGAAAGGGGGAACTGATTACAAGGATCCACATGTGACCTCCTCCCTGGGGGAGGGACGGCAGAGAAGGTGGGGAAAGGAGACTCCGGATAGGGCAAGATATGGCAAAATAACAATCTGTGGATTATCAAGGGCTCATGAGGAAGGGGGGAGCAGGGAGGGAGGGGAAAAAAAAAAGAGGACCTGATGGAGAGGACTTAAGTGGAGAGCAAAGGCTTTGAGAGTGATTAGGGCAAAGAATGTACGGATGTGCTTAATACAATTGATGTATGTTTATGTGTGGATTGTGATAAGCGTTGTATGAGCCCCTAATAAAATGTAAAAAGAGAAAAGAAAAGAAAAAAGAAAATGAATAGGGCAAAGAATGTACAGATGTGCTTTATACAATTGATGTATGTCTATGTATGGATTGTGATAAGAGTTGTATGAGCCCATAATAAAATGTTTTTTTTAATATTGTATACTTTATTTATTTATTTTCGTACTCATTATTTATTTATTTATTTATTTATTTACATTTTATTAGGGGCTCATACAACTCTTATCACAATCCATGCATATACATATACATACATCAATTGTATAAAGCACATCCGTACATTCTTTGCCCTAATCATTTTCTTTCTTTCTTTTTTTTTTTTTAATCTTTTTATTGGGGCTCATAAGGCTCTTATCACAATCTGTGCATACATCAAATGAGCAAAGCACCCTTATACATTCGTTGCACTCGTCACTCTCATAATTCACCTTCCACTTGGGTTCCTGGAATCAGCTCGGTTTCCCTTTTTTTCCCCCATCCCCCTCCCTCCCCGATCCCACCCCTGGTCCCTTGATAGTTTATAAATAATTATTATATCTTATCTTACACTCCCCGGCGTCTCCCCTCACCTGCCTCCCCCTTGCCAATCTCCCAGAGAGGAGGTTACACATAGATCTCCGAGATCGGTTCTCCCTTTCTACATGCCCTTCCCTCCTGGTGTCGCCTCTCCCACCCCTGGTGTTGAAGGGTTCGTCTGTCCTAGATTCCCTGTGCCTCCAGATCCCCATTGCACCGCTGTATATCCTCTGGTACAACCAGGTCCGCAAGGCAAGGTAGGATTGGGGTCATGATGATTGGGAGGGGAGGAAGCGTTCAGGAACTAGAGGAAGGTTTTGAGTTTCATTGTTGTTACACTGAACCCTGTGTGGCCCATCTCCTCCTCACTACCCCTCTGGAAGGGGTGTTCAGCTCTCTACAGGTGGGCATTGGGTCCCCATCATGCACTCCCCATCTTTCACGGTGATGTGATTCTCACCACCACCCCACCTTTGATGTTGGAGACCTGGTCTCCTCTGTCCTTCATGGTCACCTATGTTGGTGTGCTGCTTCCGTGTGGGCTCGGTTGCTTCTGGGCTAGATGGCCGCTTGTTTGCTTTCAAGCCTTTAAGTCCCCAGACGCTATATCTCTCAGTAGCCGGGCACCATCCGCCTTCTTCACCACACTTGCTTATGCACACTTTCGTCTTCAGCCATTATGTGAGGAAGATGATCACACAATGATTGTTTTTGTTCCTTTGTATCTGCTACATGGTCCATTCAACACCTTGTGTTCGCTTAGGCCGTGTGCTTCTTCTCTGTGGGCTTTGTTGCTTCTGAGCTAGATGGCCGCTTATTTGCCTTCAAGCCTTTAAGACCCCAGACGCTATATCTTTTTTTGATAGCCGGGCACCATCAGCTTTCTTCACCACATTTGCTTACACACACGGCTGTCTTCAGTGATCATGTCGGGAAGATGGGTATCCTGCAATGGCTGCTTAGCAGGGCGAGGTGCTATTGTATTGGGGGATTATGCATGAGGAGGCCCAATGTCCATCTGCTACCCTACTACTGAACCTATAAATATATGCATATAAATCTATTGCCCCCATAAACATAAATATATTTACATATGTACATGTCTGTATTTAGGCTTCTCTGTATGCACTTTGCCTCCTACTCCTTTCCTCTATTTCCTTTCGCTTTCCTCCCAACCCATTACCATGTTTGGCCTTCATTCTGGATTCAGTAGTTCCTCTCAGTTACCTTGCTCTTGGTCCCTCCCTTCCAGTTCTCCCCTCCCCTCCCTCCTCTGGTTTAGAACCATTCGCTGTTCCCTTGTTTCTGTGTTGGGCGACACCTCCTCCCTTCCCCTACCTCCCAAGCTCTCATGTCCCTCCAGGACCGTTGGTCCTGTTATTTTCTTCTCACATTATTTGTCCAGCCTATCTTGTCTAGGTGGACCTGCTGACATAGTAATATGTGCATACAAATGGATATGACTTTGACTGTACCCAAGTGGCCCATAAGAACATGCCTTTGACAGAAGCAACATCGACACGCTGATAAGCAGAAAAGCCACTAACATACAAAATTTACAAGGTAAAAAACAAAACAAATTAAAAAAGACTAAGCAAAAAGATAGCAAATATTAAAAGAAAAATTGCTAGTAGTTCAAGGTCCTTTCGGTGGCCTGTACACCATCCTTTATATTCCCTCGGGCTCCCTTTGCTCTGCTTCCTCCACTGCTCCATTGCACGCCCCCAGTGTTTGCCTCAGTGGCAAACACTTTTTAAAAAAAAAAGAAAAATGTAATAAAAAAAAGAAAGAGGTAAAGGAAAAAAGTCCACGCAGGAAGTATTTGAAATAAATGTGTGTACTTCAAAAAAAAAGAAAAGACACTTCTATTTTTATTGTGTGTACTTCTCTTATTCATGTGTAGCTACTTAATCAATTTTTGATAAACAGCAACACAACATGATAATGAATATTGTAAGCGGCATAACTCTAAACAAGGGAAAATCTCAATGTAATGTATTAAATTAAGAAACTCCATATGTCATTAAATGTACTTTTGTTCACAATACAGTTTTGGTAGCAAATGAGCCAAACTTCTCTGTTTCAAAATCCTCCACCTCAGTTATTTACTTATTTGTTTTAACAGTTTCATTAGCATTTAATTCACAAACCATATAATTCAATATTTCAGTCATATCCTGAAAAGTTGTATAATCATCGTTATAATCAATTTTAGAGAATTTTCTTCATTCTTATACTGCATTAGTTCTCCATTCCTCCTCAGTCTCTCCTGCAGTACATCCAAGGAATCGTTAATCCATTTAGTGTCTGTAGATTTACCCATTCTGGATTTCGTATACAAAAACACATTTTAAAAAGAAAACAACAAAACCCTAACAACAATAACAAAGCAAAACAGAGAAAAACTTCAATAGAAAAGAAAACAGAAAATATTAAAAATTAGAACAAATTTAAATAGGCCAAAAGGGACACAAGTGATCAAGTGTAAAATTTTGACCTAACACATCTGTTATGATCTGCTTTCCTCAATGAAGGAAGGGCTGGGAATTGTAAAAGCGATTTAAGACTGAGGGAGACAGTGAAGCAGGCGCAAATATGAAGTGTTTGGGGAATAAGATATGACTCCCCTCAAATCCCAGTTCTCCCCTTACGAACCTTCCAAAAACTAAACCAAACTCAATGCGTTAGAGTTGATGCTGACTCTATAAGACAGGAGAGAACTGCCTCTGGGAAGTTTTTTTCTAACTTTTTACAGGGACTTTACATGACAGAGTGGAACTGCCTCTGTGAGTTTTTAAGCTTTTATGAGAGTAGAAAGCGCTGTCTTTCTCCCTGAGAGCTGCTGGTGGTTTTGAACTGCCGACCTTGTAACTACCAGGGTTTTTCTTTAAGCCTTATGACCTTAGAAATGTGACTTAAATTTTCAAGCCTTGGATCCTTTATTTAGTAAATGAGAATAGTAGTACTGAATGTAGCATGAGCACATTTAGAGTAGACACCTTACCCAATTCCATGCCTGTAAATGCTGACCATTTTACTGGGTTGCCCCCAGCCCCCCACTCCCAAGATCCCTCATATGGCAAAGGTTCTTTAGTTACATAAGGTTAAAAAGGAAATAATACTTCACTGAGAATAAACAGAACAGCCCCTAAAATATTAGCAATCTTAGTATTATCAGGACTTTTTACTTTGTTTCCTCCTACCCTTCATTCCATTCTAGAATTGGCTATCTCAGTGGTGCTTCAGACACAGTGAACAGAATGACATAAAGGAAGGGAAGTCAGTTTGAGGAGCCACAAAAAGGGCTAAGATTTTCATTTGTGAATTAGAAGAGAAAAATCTGTGTTAAAAATATATCTGAACGTATTCATTGAAACTGGAAACTCCTGCTGTAGAAACAATGGCAGAACCCTGGTGGTGTAGTAGTTATGCATTCGGCCATTATCTGCGTGGTCAACAGTTCAAAATCCAAACCAGTGCTTTTCAGGAGAAATACTGGACTTTTTACGTTCATAAACAGTTACAGCCTTGGAAACCCATAGGAGGTCACAATGAATTAGCATTGACTCAATGGCAGTGAGTTTGGTTGTTGGTTTTAAAAAATCCTCTATTTAAAAAAAACTCCATTAGACTGTTTTATTTTTCTTTACAATCTAAGATTTCTTTCTATTTTAGATGGTAAATTGAGATGTGCTAGAATTTAACCCTCTGGAATATAAATTAGTATCTACACAGCAGAAACTAGAAGAAAAATGTGTAAAGATATCCTACAATTTGCCTTTAAGGGTAAATTTTAGAAGGGTCGATATGTTTATTGTGCCAAGTAGACCTCCATAGGAACATGTGTTCAGAGTTTAATGAGGTTGCAGCTTGGTTGGAGGGTGACTGAGATAAATGCTTTCTGAGGCCAGCATCCCATGTCTCTTTCTCCCTGGTGATAGGACCTGCATGCTCTTGCTTGAGGCAGTACTTTGCCTCAATCTTGTCCTGCACTACCTGGACCAAGGCAACCTGCGGATTGTGTCATTTTGCCGTGCATCATTAGAGCTTGAGCTCAGCTCCTTGGAGACCTGCTTTGTCATGCTGCTGGTGGATCATGTTACGGTGTGTGTACATTGCTAGAGCTCAAGATCCCTTTGGGGTCTGCTTCGCTGTGCTCCCTGCTACTGACTGTTGCTGACCCACTCTGCTGTCTGCTGCCTGTGGGCTGACTCTGCTGTCTCTCTGAAGTGTGCTTCCATGACCTTGGACACACAGCCTGTGTGAGTTGAAGGACCTTCAGTATATTAACTGCTCCATGAAAGTGAGTTGAACTGAACCCTTTGTATGCTGTGTGGATTAATTAGCCTTTATATTCTTTCTCGCTGTATAAACCTATCCTTTTATATACATATAATCATAAGTGTCCTGGTTTTGTTTCTCTAGAGAACACTGCCTAACACAATAAATAAGTCAGAAATGAAAAGATGATTAATTTAGTAAGTCCATTCCTTTTCATAAATCACCATTCTTTTAATAATATTTTTCCATGAGAATTTATTTTTAAAATCTGATGCGGATTTTGAATTGTGAGTACACTCAGAGCTTCATGGATTCTTGTGGGTTAAATGGAAATGCAAGAACATCTAGTGAGTGAGGGCTTAGGGGCAAACCATCTGGAACTGGAATCTATCTTCGTTTAAAACATGATCTTGCAAAAAATGTGCAAGATATTACATATCAGGCCACTGGGGAAAATAACCCGAGATCAAGCATATGGCATCAGGATAATCTCAAAAACAATTCTAATCATGACATCCTCTATTTCTCTGCATACTGTACGATTCATATGTACTAAGTAAAATATACTAAAACAAACAAGCAAACTCACCATCTTTGAGTCAATTCTGGCCCACAGTGACTATATAGGACAGAGTAGAACTGCCTCTTGAATTTCTAAGACTACAACTTCAGGCCTAGTCTTTTCCCCATGGAGGGGTTGGTGGCTTCAAATGCTGACCTTTAGATTAGTAGGCCAACTCATAACCCACCAGGGCTCTCCCAGACTCTAACAGAATGAACAGAGATTGAACAATAGATGGATAAGTTAAATATATATTCATTGAATCATTCTTTAATTAAAGTGATTGTCATCATTCTGAGGCTGGCTTTCAAGAAAATTTGTTTCACAAGTTTAATTTAAACAATCTCTCTAGATGTTCACCTTTGGTGTTTTTATTTTGATTTGTGTTCCATTCCATAAAGAAAGCTCATATTGAGGTTTATCTCACATGTGTTATGTCATGGGGTCACCCTCTTGAATTTTTGTTATATGTTTCTCTGTTTTTCACTGTATGAAACCCAGGATTGGTGAACCTATAGGCACAGCATGTACAATAAGGGCTTCTGGCGGGGTGTGGGCTGTACAGTGGTGCAGGGGTGTAAAAGGAGCTGATGTCAAGGATTCAGGAAGGAAAAGAATGCTTTGAAACTGATTGTGGTAGCAATTGTACAAGACTGAAGCTCTACAATACTGTGATTGAACTATGGTGTGTTCGTCTGGGTAGACTAGAGAAATAAATTCACTGACACTCATATATGCATAAGACAGAGTTTTATATAAAGGGCAATTGTACATTAAGAAAGCATCCCAACCCAGTCCAGTTCAAGCCAATAAGTCTCATATATCCCATAACAATCTATATAATCTTCTTCAGACTCACAAAACACATGCGATAATGCCGAAAGCAGGATGATCACAGGCCGGTGGGTAGAAAGTCTTTGGATCCAGTGGCGTTGTAAGCATCTCAATACTGGCAGGGGTCTCCATGTGACTCCTTCAGCTCCAGGGTTCTGGCTGCATCAGGATTAGTCCATGTGTCTTCCCAAGGAGGAAAAACCAGATTTCCTAGAATTCTCAGGAGAAAACCATGCCCACACAGAGGCCTCATTGGCTATCTCCTAATTGACATGCTAGACTCCACCCCTCCACTTAATCCTCAAATCGACCCCTGATTAGGAAACTAGCACATATGGAATGATGAATCTGTATTAACTCACAATAAAATCCTTTTGAAGAAAAAAAGAACAGAAATAAGCTTTCAAATCATTACAAATATATTCCAAATTTTTGGAGCCCTGATAGTGCAATAAGTAATGCATTTGGCTGCTTGATTTAGCTACTATTTTCCTTTTTTTAAAAATCATTTTATTGAGCCTCATACAACTCTTATCACTATCCACACATACTTCAATTGTGTAAAGCACACGTGTACATTCATTGCCCTCATTATTCTCAAAACACTGCTGTCCACTTGGGCTCCTGGAATCAGCTCCTCATTTTCCTTCCCCTCCCCTTACCTCTTCCCCCTCCCTCATGAACCCTTGATAATTTATAAATTATTATTTTATCATATTTTACAGCTATTATTTTCTTTTATTAAGTTGAAAATAGGAGTCCTGCTGCTGCTGTTGGGTGAGCTTTGGATTACTAACCACAAGGTCATTGAAGATGTGGCTATCTTCCTATAAGATTTATAACCTCAGAAACCCTATACAGCATTGACTTGATGATGGTAGGTTTGTTTGCGGGGTTTCGTGTGCTGGAAATAGATGGAAAGGAAAAAAAACCTAGAAATGTATGTAATAATTCCGCCATATATATTCAGAAGCCTGTGTAGTGTGAAAGTGAGTTAAAATTAAGATTAGAATTCATATTTCTACTATTTTTATTGGGCAACATGCAACATCTTGAAGGGAGTAGACTCTAATGAGATCATATGGCCTTTGGTCTTCTAAAAAAGGTCCTGCAGTGGGTTAAGCCACAGGTTGCTGCCATAGACCTGCCACTCCTATGACGACAGATGAGGCTTCCTGTTCACAATGGGGAAGTTCTGCTCTCTCCTAGTGGGCTGCTAAGAGTCAGCTTCAAGTCCGGGGCAGTGAGTATGCCTTTGGTTTTCATGTTAACATAATTTGTGCTCTGATCCTTCCACTTTAGCTGGAACACTTGGAGTAAATTCACTTATCCCTATTTTTTCTTTTTTAAAGGATAATACTAACAATATCCAAATTAAATAGTTATGGGTATAAAAATGTGCTATGTGTATAAACAGACTGTCAGCTACTAAGCCTTGAATGAAGAGTTATGAATCATATTGGCAATTTTCAAAATGCATTTAAGTGAGAAAACTTAGGCTCAAAAAATTACACAAATAGAACTATGTCTTTCAGGCAGTGTTAAACATTCCTGTTTGCTTAATTTGCTTTTATTTTCAGAGGAAATGTATTGCTCACTTCATTATAGAGAGCAGAGAAAGGATTCTGGCAGGCAAACACTATTTAACATGTGTTTTTTGGCCTTATCTTATTGACTCAACATGCAAATATCTCAGCCTGAAATGTTCAATTTCACCTCTGTCTAAAGAAGATTTTATATTGGTCTTAATCTAATTAGTTTGAACAATGGTTTGTGTAATGATTCATATCTTGATATAATTAGCTACTGTAGTTCAAGCAGCATAGTTCTGAAATCAAAATCGCTGCTGTGCAGAAAGGCTTTCCTGTTAGGATCTGTGTGCTAGAAAGAGACGTTTCTACACACTGCAAATCATCAATGTCTCAAAACATGTTTGCTAAATGGGTGCAAAATTCTCCCAGAAATGCCATTTGATGTGATGCCAGAATTACTCATGTGCTCAAATCTTGGTCTACTCACTCCATAGCTATGTCACTTATGTCAGGTAATCTCTCTAAATTGCATTTTTTAACCCAAAAATTAGGCATCATGACTGAGGAAGAAATAAGGAGTTACCTAGCCAGTTATGAACATACAAATACAAGGGAATTTTAAGAAGTTCATGGAAAAATTCCATTATGTTTTAATTCCATTTTGTTTTTAAATCATTTTATTGGGGGTTCATACAACTCTTATCACATCCATTATGTCAAGCACATTTGCACATTTGGTGCCATCATCATTCCCAAAACATTTGCTTTCTACTTGAGCCCTTGGTATCAGCTCCTCATTTTCTCCCCTCCCTCCTCGCTCCCCCTCCCTCATGAACACTTGGTGATTTATAAATTATTATTTTGTCATACCTGACTCTGTTTAATGTCTCCATTCACCCTCTTTTCTGTTGTCCATGCCCCATGGAGGAGGTTATATGTAGATCCTTATAATCAGTTCCCCCTTGCTACCCCATTGTCCTTCCACCCTCCCTGTATTGCCACTCTCCCCATTGGTCCTGAAGGGATCATCTGTTCTGGATTTTCTGTGTTTCCAGTTCCTATCTGTACCAGTGTACATTCTTTAGTTTAGCTGTATCTTTAAGATAGAATTGGGAGCGTGATAGTTTGGGGGGGTGTCGGAGAGGGTAAAGCATTTAAGAATTAGAGGAAAGTTGTATGCTTCATCGTTACTACACTGCTTCCTGACTGATTTGTCTCCTTTCCCTGACCCTTCTGTAAGGGGATGTCCAGCTGCCTACAGATGGGCTTTGGGTCCCCAATCTGTACTCCTCCTAATTCACAATGATATGATTTTTTGTTCTTTGATACCTGATACCTGATCCCTTTGACACCTCGTGATCACACAGGCTGGTGTGCTTCATCCCACATGGGCTTTGTTGCTTCTGAGCTAGATGGCTGCTTGTTTACCTTCAAGCCTTTAAGACCCCAGATTCTATGTCTTTTGATAACCTGGCCCCATCAGCTTTCTTCACCACATTTGCTTACACACCTGCTTTATCTTCTGTGATTGTGTTGGGAAGGTGTGCATCGTGGAATGCCAATTTAATAGAACAAAGTGTTTTTGCATTGAGGGAGCACTTGAGTGGAGGCCCAGTCTCTTTCTGCTACCTTAATACTAAACCTATAAAAATATATGCACAACGATTGATTTCCCCCCATCATCATATTTAAATATATTTCCATATGCACATGCCTGTTTAGACCTCTATAAATGCCCTTTGCCTCCTGGGTCTTTCCTCTATTTCCTTTTACTTTCCTCCTGTTCCACTATCATGCTCAGCCTTCATTTGGGTTTCAGTAATTCCTCTTGGTTATATTGCCCTTGATCAATCCCTACCAGACCTCTTACACTCTCCTTGCTACTAATTTTGGATCACTTGTTGTTCTCTTGTCGTTGGGTTGGTTAACACCACTTCCTTTCCCCCACCTCCCTCTCTCCCATGTCCCCCTGGCACCATTGGTCTCATTGTTTTCTTCTCCAGACTGTTCATCCAGCCTGTTTTATTGAGACAGCCCTACAGAGCCCACCCGCGGGTAGGGTACTGTTATCTTCTCAGGGAAAAAGCGATCAGACTTCAACTTGGTGTTCTGAGATGTGAATACAGTGTGCCGGCATGGAGCATGGGTCAGTGGAGGGGTCTGAGGACCTGGCCCAATTCCAACTACGTGGGCAGCTTCCCCTCCCCCCAGAAGAATTTACTTTAGAGGACAGCACTGAAGCTGCAGCTAGGACAGAGGGACATGTCTGATCAGAGCACATAGGAGCAAATGATGGGGGAGGAAGAGAGAATGGAGAGCACCCTGGCCCACGAGTCCTTAAGGAAGATATCTCCACTCAGAACAGCCAATGCACAGAGTGGACCATATGACCAGCCCCACTATGAGACACGATGCCCCTCATGACTCATGGCCCTATGGGAGACAACACTGGAGAAACAGTGTTGGAATTGGCCCAGTGTGGTCCCACCACAGGGAGGCAAACCATTAAGGGCATGCTGCAGAACAGCAGGGCTGAGGGTGGAGAAGAAGAGCAGGGAAGTCCAGAGGGAATGCCAAGCGTAGACTTTGGGGCCATGGTGTGGCACCCCTTTGGACTTGATCAGAGGACACTCCTAGAGGTCAACAAACAGACCCTGAACTAGTTCCAGGTTTTTCTTTTCTCTTTTAAAAATTTTATTTATTTTAAAATTAATTAATTTTGTCTGTTTTTTTCGTTGCTGTCATCGTTTGTTTTTTTTTGCTTTGTTTTGCTATGTCTTATTTTTGTGCATATTAATTCCATTTTACTATGAATTTAATGCTCTCCTTTATTGCACTAATATAGTACTATGAAACTAATATGGCACATGGTGGGTGGAACTTTCCCTTCGTTCCTTTTGTTCTCCTTCTTCTTTGTCTTCACAAGACTGGTGCAAAAGCAGATTTTCCCTTTCTGTATAAATTTTTCACTCAGAAACAGTGGATCCTTTCTTTCTTATTACTCCTTTCTTTTCTCTCTCTTTGCTTAATCTTCATACAAGTTTCCCTATGTCATAATCAGTAAACATGTCAATAAAAGTAAAACAAGTCTAACAGAATTTTGAAGAGGTAAAATTGTATTATGTATTTCTCTAAAAAGAGTAAAGCGCAACCAAATAACTCTTTAAAATATGAAATTTGAGGAAACAGTAGGAAAATTAATCCAAATATGGACTAAAAGCAGGAGAACCTCTGTCAATCAGTGGAAGCAAATTGACCAAATCTAAGGTCAAGGATAGTTTATACCTAGCTCCCTCCTTGTTGTCCCCGTATCACTGATCTCAGAAACACTGGCACCATGTGGACAATTTTAGTGACATTGAAATTTTACTGGTTGGACAACAATTTGATATTTGTTATCATGCACTGTGAGTATTTCCTCTGAATGAATTTTCTTTGTTCCTGTGCTGATGCTCTGTCCTGGGCCTTAGGGGCTCAGTGTTAATTATGCCATTGCTGCCCTTTGAAATTCAGATTAGTCTTCCAGCAGGTTGCTGGATTATAGAAAGCTTTCTCTTTTCCTTTCTTTTTCCCTCCTATAGTCTTTTATCATCATGTCTTGAAAATAGTGGGTCTGCATTTACTTCTTAGCTTCAGAGATTATTTCTGAACTGTGGTTGACTGTTTCCTGGAACACTACGGTTTTGCTTAAGTGAGATGCAATGATAGAAAACTTTAGAACTCCAATTTTGAATGTTAGTTAGTCTGTTAACAGAGACCATAAACATAACTTGTCATTAAAGCCTGGGCATTGATTAAGCCTCCTCATTTTCACCTGTGGATATATGATAATTAATATATTAAATTTAAAGAATATAAATGTTTTAGCTTAAAATCATAGTTATAACAAATATTAATTTCAACTTTCCTAAACATACCCATGTCTGCCATAATTTACAAAATCTTTGGTGTAGTTGAATTTAAATAAATGGTATAAACATTTTAATTACTCAGGGACAAAGTTCATAAGGGTAACAAAAGAAAGAGGAAAGGAACAGGAAATTCTTAGCGGGAGTGTGTTTAATGATTGCAATATGTGATCTAATCAATGACATGGAATATAATGCATGTAGACTGCTAAATGAACAGCAGACTTTTCTATAGACATGCATGCAATTCATAAGAAAAAACTAGAAACAACAACAGCAAAAATGCACAGAGAAACACCAGAAATTTGTGTTACAGGGTATACTCATATTGTGAAGAGAAACAATTAGAATCTGGAAGCATCCTGGTCAGTACCAGAAGGACACTCTGAGAATGGATCAGGGAAAGCAGATTATAGATGTGGTGTCCTGGCAGCATAATCTCCTTAAGGTCACTGGAATTCACCAAATGAGTCCAGTGTACTTGCTGAATTGCTTACTAAGCAATTATTTGAAGATTACTTTTTAAAAAATAATTCCTTTTAGGCTCAAAGTTCAAAAGGACACCAAAGGCATTGGCCTGAGTAGGTCATCACAACATCTTGGACTCAGAAATTTGGATTCTAGGAGAATGAAAACTGTTAAGAATAAATTGTGAAAAAAACCAAATAAAACAAAAAGAAAAATGAAAAATAAAACCCAGAAAATAGTCAAGTGAACATTACAGCAAAGGTCAACCTGTTTTGACACAATTTCTACTGGCTTCCAAACCTTCAGAGATAAGGAAGTTACATAATCAGATTAAATGCACAGTGTTATGGAATGAAATGTGTCCCTCAAAATGTGATGATAGCTGATTTTGTCAAAATGTCCAATGTTTTGGCTACAGTAGTGTGATAAATAATATTTGTGAATCTAACTTTTAAAAACAGTCTTATAGGCATAGGCTTTACATATTATACAATTCATCATCCAATCATATTTTAGAAGATTAGTACAACCACATTTTCACATACTCATTGTTGTTAGCTCCTCATTCTGCACTCTCCCCCAATAGCCCTGTCCAGTTACTGTCTCTAAATACCCACCTATCCAGGATTTTACTCACAAAAAATATACAAAACACAAACATGAAGCAGACAATAAACCTCAACAACAGTGACTAGAAAAAAACAAACCAGAAAAATCTCAATAAAAAAGGAAAGCAGAAAATATTAAAAATAGAAACAACTTTAAAATGGGTCAAAAAGGAGAATAACTGATAAGGTATTATGTTTTAAACAAACTACTTCTGCCAACATCGACTTTACAATTACAGGACTATTCACATTCCTAGACGATGGTCAGAGAGGATTCACTGGACTTAATCGATGTGGGGATCCTGGAATTGGGCTTTGAGGCTTTCACAGTCATTGATCGTCTTCTGAAAACTGAGTGTTCACAATACAAGCTCTGGTTCCGTTCTCTACAGATTTGGGTTTTCTTTTTTACAATCCTTGGATCACACAGGCTGGCGTGCTATCTTCCATGTGGATTTATTGATACCTCATTTAGATGGCTGCTTGTTTGAAGGTAAGCCTTTAAGATCCTGGATGCTAGTCTTTCTGATAGCTTGGCACCATATTGTTTTGTTTTGTTTTTTTACCATGGTTTGTTATAGCACCCATATCTTCAGTGATTTCTTTATGAGGATGAGGAATTGAGCAGGACCATGTCATAAAAACTAAAAGCGGAAAAGTTTAAAAAATACTTCTTTTAGCTTAATTACAAATAATGTAACAAATAAGGTTGGAATATAGTGGAGAAGGGATTTTATAAAGCTCTCCCCTTGCTAGTGTATATATCATCAAACAAATACTAATGTAATTTACAACAATGCTTATTACATACATATTCTATGACTACAATTAATATTGAATATTGCTATATGCTCTGGTATGGAGAGGCAGTCATTGGGGGTATATTGCATTGGTGACACCAATAATGGTACAAATAATACCTCTGTATCATCAACAGAGGTATATTAATTTATTTTAATGCATTATTTTCAGGTACTTGCAAACATTGACACATTAGTCCTAATAAGAGTTATGAGATTGATCAAGATGGAAGAAAAGTATTCATGTGTAAATTTCCTTCAATCCAACCTTATGAAAAGACACAAATAGTATTACATAGCAAAAAACCTACTAAGCATGGAAAATGAGAAATGATGGTTATGTGTAAGTTAGAAAAATTTAAGAATCCTAGAAACTACCGACTAGATGTCTTAGTCTAGATTCTCCAGATAAGCAAAACCAGTGAAACATACATACATATATTTCTCTTTCAATATATGTTTTCTATGTTTACATGCATTTGTAAATATAGAATTTTTTATCAAGAAAATTCCACAGTTAAAAAATAACAGACAGTCCAAATCCAGGCAGAATCCTGGCCTGTGGGACAGAGGTAGGGCTGGATGCTTCTCTTGACTTTAATAATTTCAGGGCTAATGAGCACAAGATGGGCAGGAAGAGCGCAAGGTTGGTATCTTCAGAGGCAAATGACTCCAAAGTGGGCAGATGAGACTTGTTACTGGTGAGGCGAATGGATTCAAAGTGAGCATGACAGATGTCAGATCAGTGTAAAAAACAGAAGTTCAATGTCTCAGAGTCAGATCAGAAAAGAGCAAACATACTTTCCCACAAGGTTTCCTTATATTGGAAGCAAGCCACAACCGAGTAAGGGACTACATCCCATCCTAATCGTTTGTATGTTCATATTGGATCCCAAACGGAGGCAATTGTGTTAGATCACATCAAGGGAAATTACTAGGTCTTAACTGCCAAAGCACTAAGAATCCTGGTTCAATCAAGATTAATACAAAACCTATTACAAGAAAAAACAAGAGGGATGAAATCATATCATGTACTTATACTGCAAACCTCATCTATATACATTTCAAACCTCAGATATATAATTGCTTTAAGCATTTAAGTGTGAGCTCTTAGCATAAGTTGTGCATTTCTTGAATTGACTGTATCACTTTCTTATATCACAAATTTCACTTGGCTGAAAACAAGGCCTTCCTATAAAAGTAATGTGAATCAATATTATATGAATTTTACACATGTTTGCTCTGAATATTGTACCAAGACTTTCCCCCTGGAAACTAACTTTATAATGAGTTTTTCCCTAAATTCATCCTAGCTGTATAAGGGTCAGTAATGAGTTTTTATTTTTCAAAATTCATTTTATTGGGGGGGCTCATACAACTCTTATCACAATCCATATGTCCATCCATAGTGTCAAGCACATTTGTACATTTGTTGCCATCATCATTTTCAAAACGTTTTCTTTCTACTTGAGCCCTTGGTATCAAGCTTCTCATTTTTTCCCCTTCCTCCCCCCACCCTTCCTTACTCATAAGCCCTTGGTAATTTAGGAATTATTATTATTTTTTCATGTTTTACATGAGTTGTATTTTCATGTTTCTGAAAATACCATTTCCCTGGATTGATTGTTGGAAGTGTGGATGTTATATGTTACTTAGAATTCAAAAGTACTAAAAGTATGAGGTATGATTACTGTAATAAGAGGAGATAATTGGCTTTGAATAAGAAGATACCAACAATCTGCTTTGATTACCCAAAAAGATCAGGCATAGTTCATTGATTAGTTTTTCATAATGCTTTGTTGATGTTTAAGAGCCCACCAACTTGCCTTAATGAGCATAATATGTTTGATAATATGCTGGTTAGAGAAACAAAGCTACTGCTAAACAAATACTAATCTAGCCTCTCATGTTGTAAAAGCCAGACATTTCATAAGCATTTTAATATCAACTCTGCCTTCTTGAAGTTTTAAACATATACTATGCATAGATCCTGGATATAATATGCATATATCCTATAAACCTATTTTTCTCTTTTGTTCTCTATTGCAGATGGTACCATCCAGGAGTCATCCTATATTTTGTTCTCTCCCTCCATCAAACATCAAGTTACATTCCTTTAATAAATGCCCTCTTTTTAAAGATGACCACTGCTGGGAAAAAAGGGAACCGATTACAAGGTTCTACGTGTGGCCTCCTCCCTGGGGGACAGACAACAGAAAAGGGGGTGAAGGGAGACGCCGGACAGGGAAAGCTATGACAAAATAATAATTTATAAATTATCCAGGGCTCTTGAGAGAGGGAGGATCGGGGAAGGAGGGGAAAAAAGAAGATCTGATGCAAAGGGCTTAAGTGGAGAGCGGATGCTTTGAAGATGATGAGGGCAAAGAATGTACAGATGTGCTTTACACAATTGAAAAAAAAAAGATGTCCACTGCTATCTTGGATCTGGATTCATCCTTTGCTCTGACTACTTTGATAGCCAGTTAGCTTGCCTTTTTGCCCTTGGTTTTGCCTTTTAAATGAACTCTCCAAACCTCATCTTGGATAATCTTCCTGCGATGCAAATGTTTTAATGTGCTTTAGTGTTATTCCTCCATTGTCTTCGGGGTCAAGTCTCTGACTTCGTGTATAACCAATAATGACTCATCTTACTTTTTACACTTCATGAAAACTAATTGCCATCTTCTGCATACCACCCCCACCCCTCCCAAATACTCTCATGCTTCCATGCCTTACTCAAATGGTTTCTTTGCTTGGGAGCCTTTTTTCCATCCACATAACTATTTTATTGCCATCCATAAATTCTCCCCCCTTCCCCCATTAAGACACAATTTACTTATTTTCAACTCTAGGAAGTTTTCATTGAGCCAAGATGGGATGAAAGTCTGAGTTCTTACAGTTATTTATTCATTCACTCAACATTTGCTATTTTATTACAAAATTGAGTCTTGATGCATTTACATTCTGCTCTGCAGGATGAACTCATCACAGTTTGGGATACATTTCACATAGTTACAAATGTTTCTAGATACTATCACCGTGGTCCCATGGAAGCTGATCTAAGTATTTTGCTGAAATGAAGCACACCGATTTTTAAATAAGTATCCTAACTAGACATAACTTGTTTCATAAAATTGCAAGGTACACAGTGAAGCATTGTCCACAAAATCCTGCATAACAAAACAATCAATTTTCAGATTTAAGAGTCAGAGACACTGAGAATCAAAGAGAAAAAGTGAATGATTTTAACACTAACCTTTGCCAGCCCTGGCCCAACCCCCTTATATCTATCATCTCTCATATTTAGAATAATTTTGTTAATGATTTCTCTTTATAGGTTGGTAAACTGAGGTGCACTCTTGCCTAAGATCTCCTAATGCATCGTTGTCATGTCTGTGGGCCCTGGTCACAAGTGTGTGTTTTTTGTATCACCACAGCAACCTCTTTTACCTCACTTTCCTGACACAGGAAAAATTTAGGGAAATTCTTAACTATTTCTTAATATAATCAGTTTGACTGGGTTTGCATTACTCTCTGAGTAGCAAGCCAAATAAAAAATATACAGCATTAAATAAAAAGCTGAGTAGTAAGGGGACAAATGAACATTTGAAATCACTACACAATTGATAATTTTTCAGGGAATGGGCGTGTAAACTTACTGACAAGACGGGTTCTTCCCAGAAGCAATAAACACTTTTTCTAGAACATCCGATAATATTAGAATCCTGTGGCTTGTCATTATGCATCCTGCCACTGGACTTAAAATGTTGGGATGGAAAGTGATGCCTGATTCTCCTAATCAGGATTTTGTTTGTGTCTGTGATTTGACATAATTTATTATCTGGGTAGGATTAGAACTAAGAAAAGAGATTTTTTTTCTCACAAGGAAGGCAAACATACACTTAACTGAAAGTCAATCTGTATATAATTATGTCAGTAGACTAGTTGAATGAGAGACTGTGATCTTTGGCTTAAAATGGTTTAAGATAGAAATCAGTAATTCAGTTGACTATATAGAGAATTTACCAATGACAAAAACAAACTTTTCAAATATGTACTGCATTCAATTGTAAGCATACTTTTCAAATAACAAAACTAAAAACCACAAGAGCAAAACAGTTGCCATTCAATTGATCAACTAAGTAATAACCCATATGTGTCAGAGAACTGTACTTTATAGTGTTTAAATGGTTGATTTTTCAGAAGTAGATCTAAAATTCTTTCTTTGGAGGTGCCTCTGGGTGGTCTTGAAAGTCTAATCTTTCCGTTAGCAGACAAGTGCATAAACTGTTACAGCACCCATGACTCTTTTTATTTGAAAGACTGAAGAACATTGGACAGATGCTTACAATAGAGATCAAGAGAGATAACCACTGGTGTGCTTTTTTATATCTTAATAGTTCTTTCTCTGCATGCTTTGTTTGCAGAATAGATCTGTATTTATTTCTTCATTCAATGATCATACCAGTCTTGATGTGGAAGCAGCAGCTGGATGATTAGGAAACTATGTCCTTGAAGGCTCATATGTTATTTGCCCAAGCCACACTGACTCAAATGATAGAGCCAGAGGAAGAAACCCTGGTTTATATCTTCTCAAAACACTTAGACTTCAACATGCTCTCTTCTATCCAGGATAAGTTGCTTGTTGGTGAAATATCAATTCTTTACAGGACACCAGGGTATTTCTAAATCCTGAGAGGAAATTATATTTTTGATTGGGAGAGAAAAGAAAGCTACTGACAGGGCATTCTTCCCACTAGTGCATGGAACTAGCACTTCTCTAGTATCTTGATAAATGGCCATGCTGCAAGCATCAGAAATGTCCCCTTCTGATCAGATAAGAATGGTGGTCCCCACTGATGCAATGGATAGAATGTGCCTTCTTCAAGGTACTTGGGGACTTTCAGTCATGAACTCATGGTAATTAGAGTTGAAAGAAATATCAAGGCAGAGGTACATGATAATATTGATATGGATGAAAGATCACAACCTCTACATTTGAGAATATGATATTTCTGTTTTAAAAGTTTGATAAAGGGAAAATATTTGGAGGAAAGTGTCACAACTTGAAACTGGGTAATTGTTATGCCTTATATCTAACCTCATCAATTCTCTTTGGTATATGAAATTTGTTCCATGTCTCCCTATGCAACCTTTCTAGCAACGGCTTTATGATCTAGAAGGAAAGAATGATATAAACTTCAAAAAGGTAAACCAAAAAGAAACTTTTTAATAAAAAGATAAAGGTATATCTGGAAATAGAACAGAACACACAAAAAATTTTAACATAGCTTACTCCCTTGGGCAAATAGATGTTTGTTATATTTTTCCAATTTCCTTTTGTTTCTCCAGACAAATATTGTATTGTTGTTAGATGCCATCCAGTTGGTTGCAACTCCTATGTACAAATGAACTAGCACTGCCGTGTGCTAAGCCATCCTCACAACTGGTTTTATGTTTGAGCCTATTGTTGCAGCCACTGTGTCCATCCATCTTGTTGAGGGTTTTCCCCTTTTTCCGGCCCCTCTACTTTGCTAAGCATGGCATCCTTTTCCAGGAACTGATCTCTCTTGTACTTAAGACATGGTATCAAGAGATTAGTTCCTTTGTGTGTTTCATTTTTAACTTTAGAAAGATCACTAAATATACTTCATGAAAGTGTTGATTTTCCCAGGACTAATGGCAATAGGAATCCTGGTGGCATAGTGGGTTATGTGTTGAGTTGCTAATCACAAGTTTAGTTGTTTGAACCCAACAGCTGCCTTTAAAAAGAAAGATGAGGCTGTCTGCTCCCATAAAGATTTCAGCCTAGGAAACCCGAGCGGACAGTTCTACTCTGTCTTACAGGACTGCAATGAGTTGAAAATTACTCAACAGGAGTGCGTTTTGTCGTGCTTTGTGTTTAGCAATAAAGAAGGATTTATTTGTTCTGTTCTTAGATAAGAATTTCTTAGGCACCGCATAACCATTCCCAGTATGATTTCATTAGTATCAATAGGGGAGCAAAGTTTGGGTTACATGTACATGTGTACACACACACACACACACACACACCGAGGGTGCAAACTTTAATGTTCTTAATTTCTCTATGAAACGTCGGCCGTTTGAGACCACCAGAAATACCTCACTACAGAGGTCTGCCATGCTACGTCTGAAATGCCAGCCATTACAATTCCTATGCAGTTGAGGGAGGGCCGAGCTGGGAGTGAGGGGAAAAAAATGAGGAGCTGATGCCAGGGGCTTAGGTGGAGAGCAAATGTTTTGAGCATGATGAGGGCAATGAATGTACAAATGTGCTTTACACACTTGATGTATGTATGGATTGTGATAAGAGTTGCATGAGCCCCTAATAAAATGATTTAAAAAAAGAAATACCGCCCCCCCCCAAATTCCTATGATGCACAATTTTACTGTGTAACACAGAGGGTTGCCATTAGTCTGAATCAATTTGGGCTTTGTTTTGCTAATCTACTGTCTGTTTATCTATCACCTACCATCCATCCATCATGTGACACATGATGCAAAGTATACATCACAGGCTGATGTATATATTTTATTTACATAGTATATTCATGCTTAATATACCAAATAAGCATTTTCCAACATAATTAAAAATTTCCAAAGCATTTAAATAAAATCATGATACTGTAGACCAGTAGTTCTCAACTTTCCTAAAGTCGGGACCCTTTAATACAGTTCCTCATGTTGTGGTGACACCAACCATAAAATTATTTTCGTTGCTACCGCAAAACTGTAATTTTGCTACTGTTATGAATTGGGTGACCCTTGTGAAAGGGTCATTTGACCCCCAAAGGGGTTACAACCGACAAGTTGAGAACCTCTGCTCTAGACAGATTTATATTTTTCACTGCTATTATATCATTTCATGCTGAAATTTTATATATATTTACTGTTTCTTCTATTTTGTCTTTTGCCCTATAAACTGTTTCTACTGTTGCAATTATTTGTGATGGAAGACTTAAATATTATTTAAAATTGTACTATTAGTTACATTTAAATTTCTGAAAAAACAACCAAACAAAACTTGAGTTTCTATTTCTGTTATAAAGTTCAAAATTTTTTTTACCTTGACTTTCCTAGAAGTAAAATAAGTAACTGATTGTGTTAGGCTGGGTTGACTAGAGAAACAAATCCAGAGACACTCATGTGTGTAAGAGAGAACTTCATATCAGAGTCATTATATATTAAGAAATCATCCCACCCCAGATCAGATTAAGTAAGTAAGTTCGATAATAGCCCATATGTCCAATACTAGTTCATAAATTCCTCTTCAGACTCACGCAGAACATGCAATGATGCCAAATGCAGGAATATCATAAGCTGGTGGGTGGAAAGTATTGTGGATACAGTGGCAGTGGAAGCATCTCAGTGCTGGCTTCTCCAGTTCTCTGAGTGTGGTTTTTCAACCGGAAGGTAAAGCAGAGAGAGAGAGAGAGAGAGAGAGAGAGAGAGAGAGAGAGAGAGAGAGAGAGAGAGAGAAAGAGAGAGTAGTCTACCACCAGGGAGAGAGAAATTTCCCAGAATCCTCACGAGAAGATCATGCCCTCACAGAGGCATTGTTGACTATGACCTGATTGACAGACCAACTCCACACTTTCACTTATAATATCCTCAAGTGGACACTAGATTATGTAACTATCACACTGATCATCCGTTTACATGGAATATTTACATCTGCTAATACAATCTGATATCTTTAATGCAAATAAATTTTGACATAATATTTCTGTATTTTTTTTTTACCAATAATTACCTTTGGAAACCTGTAATCCCTTCTATAACTATATCTAGAAAGCCTTAAATGGTAGTTGAACTAGTATTAATGCTCATAGGAATTATTATATGCTGTTTTTCCTTTGTTGTGTCCATAGTTCAGGCATTTTCTCTGAGACAAAAGTCTGATTGTGAGTCATTTGAATGATTTTTGTTATTTGCCTGAGTTCTTTAATACAAGGATAAGTAAAACAATATTGCTTCTAGGGTTGGCGCTCACTGGTTTATTTCAAACATGCATCTGCCATCCGTGGTTGAATGCAGCCAAGTTCTCATGGAAATATATTTGTCTTGGTCGCATTAGAGTGCTTCCACAAAAATTCCATCAATGTTGGATTCTGAGAGGTTCCACTGGGCCCATTAAATTCAAGACAGATAAGTCAGTCTAGGAAGTGGTGGTTATTGTGTTTTTTGGATTCCAAAGGGGCAATCTCGTAAAAGATTTTTTCCCCAAAAGATTAACATAGGGCTAATTGAGAAGGAGTTTTAAGAAGATTGAAAACTACATTGGTAAAAAAGAAAACAAAACCAAACCCCAAACAAGAAAGTTGTGTAGAGAAAACTTTTCTTTTCTTCTTTTTTAAAAAAAAATCATTTTTGGGGGGGCTTGTACAATTCTTATCACAATCCATACATACATCCATTGTGTCAGAACATATATACATTTGTTGCCATCATCATTCTCAAAATATTTGCCTTCTACTTGAGCTCTTAATATCTGCTGCTCATTTTCCCCCTCCCTCCCTAAGCTCCCTCCCTCATGAACCCTTCATTATTCATAAATTATTATTATTTTGTCATATGTTACACTGTCTGACATCTACCCCCACCTTCTTCTCTGCTGTTCCTCCCCCAGAGTGGCAGCTATCTATAGATTCTTGTAATCAGTTCCCCATTTCTACCCAACATTCTCTCTACCCTCCAGGCATCGCCACTTTCACCATTGGTCCTGAATGAGTCATCTGTCCTGGATTCCCTGTGTTTCCAGTTGCTCTTTGTGCCTATGTACATCCTCCAGTCTAGCCAGATTTGTAAGTTAGAATTTGGATCATGATAGTGGGGGGAGGAAATATTTAAGAACTAGAGGAAAGTTATATGTTTCATCGTTGCTACCTTGCACCCTGCCTGGTTCATCTCTTTCCTACAACCCTTTAGTAAGGGGTGTCCGGTTGACTACCTTTGGGCTTTGAGTCTCTACTCTGCACTCACCCACATTTTCAATGATATGCTTTTTTTGTTTCTTGATGCTTGATTCCTGATCTCTTCGACAGCTTGTGGTCACACAGGCTGGTGTGTTTCTTCCATGTGGGCTTTGTTGCTTTTGAGCTAGATAGCCCCTTGTTTATCTTCAAGCCTTTAAGGCCCCAGACGCTATATCTTTTGATAGCTGGGCACTATCAGCTTTCTTCACCACAGTTGCTTATGCACACGTTTGGCTTCATTGATCGTATCATGGAGGTGGGCACCCATTGATATGATTTTCAGTTCTTTGATGTTTGATAACTGGTCCCTTCTGCACCTTGTGGTCAGACAGGCTGGTTTGCTTCTTCCATGTGGGCTTTGATGCTTCTCAGCTAGATGGCTGCGGGTTTTAAAGGCTTGAAGATAAGCAAGCGGCCAACTAGCTGAGAAGCATCAAAGCCCACATGGAAGAAGCACACCAGCTTGGCTGACCATGAGGTGTAGAAGGGACCAGTTATCAGACAACAAAGAACTAAAAATCATATCAGTGGGTGCTCACCTTACTGAGAAGACCACTGAAGACAAACGTGTGCATAAGCAAATGTGGCGAAGAAAGCTAATGGTGCCCGGCTATACAAAAAAATTCTTCTCTATGAAGGCAACACCCTCATTCTTGGAGGGTAGCAAGGGCGGTTCTACAAGAATTTTGTTGTGAACTCTTACTTCACTGACCCCTCATTCCTGACCTTAATCTTCCATATTATGTTTGTATGTTTAATGAAAAGTTAAAAGGAATATGTATTGAGCCCTTTGAGGATGCCAAAAAATACCATCTGTATTAGAAGTATAAGCAACTGAAGAGCACAGAATTCTCAGGGCAAGGATTAGGGAGTTGGAAGCACCACCTTCAAAAGTGTATAAACCTAGGTGAAGGGTATATTGAGAAACAATAGCTTCACATATTGATATTTTTGTGTAATATACATTTCTATGCTTTGGTAACAATACTTTTGAACTTACCTTTGTTGTACTTGTTCTATTACCTACCTGAATGATTTTTAAGAGTTCAAAATTGAGCTGGTTTTAAATATTTAGAAGTTTGCCAGGAGAAGATAGAAGGTAGGACTATCCAAACAGAAGCAACAGTAACTCCAGAGGTAAAGCGGTAGAAAAGACGCTTGGTATAATATAATAGAGCAAGAAACCAATATATGCATATTATTATGGAATACTTAGAAATTAAAGATGTTACATGAAGACTCTTATCACAATCCATACATCCATTCATTCTGTCAAGCACATTTGTACATTTGTTGCCATCATCATTCTCAAAACATTTTCTTTCTACTTGAGCCCTTGGGATCTGCTTCTTGTTTTTTCCCCTCCCTTCTCCACCCCACCTCATGAACCCTCGATAGTTTATAAATTATTGTCATTTTTCATGTCTAGCACTGTCCAGTGTCTCCCTTCACCTACTTTTCTGTTGTCTGTGCCCCAGGGAAGGAGTTCTATGTAGATCATTGTGATTGGTTCCCCTTTTCTCCCCCCACATTTCCCTTCCCCTGATGGAATCACTACTCTCATTATTGGTCCTGAGGGGTTTATCTGTTCTGGATTCCCTGTGTTTTCAGCTCTTATCTGTACCAGTGTACATCCTCTGGTCTAGCCAGATTTGTAAGGTAGAATTGGGACCACGATAGTATGGGAGAGGAAACATTAAAGAACTAGAGGGAAGCTGTATGTTTCATTGATGTTATATTTCAACCTGGCTGGCTCGTCTCCTCCAAGAGAGCCTTCTGCAAGGGGATGTCCAGCTGCCTACAGATGCTTGGTTCTCCACTCCGCACTCCCCCTCATTCACAATGATATGTGTTTTTTGTTTTTGTACCTGATCCTATTGAAACCTCATGATCACACAGGCTGGGGTGCTTCATCCATGTGTGCTTTGTTGCTTCTCAGCTAGATGGCCACTTGTTTATCTTCAAGCTTTTAAGACCCCAGATGCTATATCTTGATAGCTAGACACCATCACCTTCCTTTACCACATTAGCTTATACACTTGCTTTGTGTTCAGTGATCATGTCGGGAAGGTGAGCATCATGGAATGCCAGTTTAATAGAACAAAGTGTTCTTGCACTGAGGGAATACTTGAGTAGAGGCCCAATGTCCATCTACTATCTTAATACTAAACCTATAAATATATGTACATAGATCTATTTCCCCAAAGTTAAATAAAAATATATTTATATATGCACAAGCTTGTATTTAGACTTCTATAAATGTTCTTTGTCTCCTAGTTCTTTCCACTATTTCCTTTTACTTTCCTCTTGTCCCACTATCATGTTGAGCCTTCATTTGTGTTTCAGTAATTCCTCTCAGTTACATTGCCCTTGATGAAGCCCTACCAGGCCTACACCCTCCTCACCACTGATTTTTGGACCACTTGTTGTTCCCTTCCCTGGGTTTGTTAACACCCTTTCCTTTCCCCTGCCTTCTCTCTCCCATGTCACCCTTTGTCCCATTGTTTTCTCCTCCAACTTGTTTATCCTGCCTATCTTGTTAGACCTGCAGAGATAATAATAATATGCACATAAAACAAGACAGAGCACAATAAAGCAAAAAAGAAAGCAAAATAACAACAAAAAAATCAATGACAAAAAAAAGAAAAGCCTGTAGCTCAAAAACATTTTCAATCAGGATCGAGGAGGGAGGGAGAAAAATGAGGAGCTGATGCCAGGGGCTTAAGTGGAGAGCAAATGTCTTGAAAATGATGAAGACAATGAATGTACACGTGTGCTTTACACAATTGATGTATGTATGGATTGTGGTAAGAGTTGTATGAGCCCCTAATACTATGATTTTAAAAATATTTTCAATCACAGTAATACCAAACCTCATGCACTATTTCAAATGACCGAGCTCAAGAGACTATTTTTAATTTAAAAAGAGTTATGTAATATTATTTTAGTGACAATATTCCAACAGTGGTCTGGAAGTGAAATAATGAGTTACACTTGTGAAGATAGCCATTTGGAAGGGCTTAGAGGAGGGACTTATGGATTCATTATCAGAAAACTGTTTACTGATGGGTCATTATGTTGTAACATTCCAGAAAAGGTAAACCTATCAATAACTGCTAAAATCACAGGTCTTGAATCTCTCAGCACATTCAGGAGAGTGCTCCTCCCAGAAGATGCCATGCAAGCAAAAGTGCATCTTCCCATATTGTAGGCTGACCTTGTAATGGTTATACTCCAAAGTCCTTTCAGGGCCTTTGTCCAAGAGCATGATAATGGAGGTGAGCTATAGCTATGAATTTTATGAACAGTTTTATGGAAGACATAGTTAAGGCTACATTAGGCCGCAAATCAATTTGGGTTGCTAACAGCAATTGACTCAACATGGCTAGTCACTGTAAGTACAAACCTTGGCTGTGCTCTTTGTTGAACATATCTTTAGCTCTCTTGGTAAATATTGTCTTTCAATGGCCACTGAAACCAAACCTCACATATGTGCAATGGCTTCTGCTGTGTACTCCAGAATGCTCAGCGTGAAGTACGGATAGAGCCATGCTCTGTTTAGTGTGCATGTGCTGCGCTGCAACCAGGTTATCTGGTGACTGTTATTGTATCTCGAGCAGACGGCTACGGCTTTCGTATAATCACTCTAGAAGTATTTTCCTTCAGAGTTGAACTACATTTATTAACAGTATGCTATTGGTGGAGAAAAAGATTGGAATAAGGATTTTGAAAGGCCTTTTAAAAAGGAATACACTATGTAAAGCTTGGAAAATATTCATATACTTTGTCAAAATCAATCTCTAGGAATTTACTGTGTGATTAAATCTATAATTTTGACAAAACAATTAATCCCAAACCGCTCCTGTGGAGTTGATTCTGACGTAGCTCCCCTGTAGGACAGACTGGAACTTCCCTATGGATTTCCCAGTCTGTAAATCTTTACAGGAGTAGAAAGGCTCCATTCCCCCTAGAGTGGCAGTTTTAAATGGCCGAGCTTGCAGTAGCAGTGCAATTCAGAACATACTACGCCATCAGGCCACTTAGATAAAACCAGATAGGAGAGATATACATACAATATGATCTATTCATTATAATGGGATTTTTAATATGCTAGCATTCTAGTATAGTTTCCCTTATTATAAGTACTTTGTTTTTTTGTAAGAAGACAAGGGAACCATGATAAAGTATTGAGGAGAGCTGTGACATACTAAGGCATGGCATAAACCCACTGCAACATTAAAAAAAATAAATGTTAAATATAATTATTATTATTGTTTGAGACTTTGGTCAATGGACTGAAGTCTTTCAAAATTGACTACAAACAGAAATTGATGATAATTTGGTTCAGCCTTTTAAAGCTTACATTTGAAATGTGGCAAAACTGGAAGAAAAGAACACAAAAATGTAAAATTCCTAACTGCCCAATATATGCCATTTTTAGGAAAAATGCTGAATTGAAGTATGTGTATTTAAAGAGATTGTTTGATACATTTGTTTGATTGTTTGATACCTTTCACAAAACCAGAAAGTTTTTATTAAGCTAATATTTGAAAGGAGAGAAAAAGTATATTTAGGAAATAATTATCACTACATTAAAAAAGTAACTAAAAATACAATAGAAAATAAATCAAAATAACTTATTGTTGCTTTTCAATGATAGAATTATTGACACCTATTTGAGTTCTACTTTTAATACTGAATTTTTCAACAATACGTATATGACATCAAATATACTCTAAGCTGAGACAGATTTAAAAAATACTATATTACATGCTGAACTCAATTCCATTCCATTTAGTTTTCTAAACTAATAGTTATTAAACACTATTTGAACTAGAATTCAAATAGACATAAGACATGTCATGTCTTACTTGAACATAAAGTGTTGCTAATGCTTTAGGGAAAAGCAGACATGAAATTGATTTAAGTGAAATTTTGTTTGGAAAAGCATGTGAAATAGAAGAAAACTATTTGCTGAACAGAAAATTTCAAAGGGCAATTCAAGAAGACAGTAAGATATAATGAAATATACAAAGACCTTAAGGTAGAAAATGAAAAGTGAACATGCTCAGCATATCTTAAATGGAAAGAACTCAAAAAAAATTCAAGCCTCAGGTTGTAATATTGAAATATTCGATAGGCAAAATATTGACATTTAACAATTTCAGAGGTAGCATATGATTAAGATCCTATGGTGCTGAAGGAAGAAGTCCAAATAGCACTAAAGGCATTACTCCAAAACAAGGTTCCAGGAATTCAGGGAATATCAGAGATGTTTCAATAAGCAGATGAAGCACTGAAAATACTTCTCTCTCTGGCAGAAAAATTGCAAGACAGCTACATGGCCAATTGTCTGAAAGAAATCCATATTTGTACCCATTCCAAAGAAATATAACCCAATAAAATACACCAATTATGGAACAATATCATTAATATCATGTGGAACATTTTGCTGAAGATCCAACAGCGGTTGCAACAGGGAGTTTCGAGAAAGTTAGGCAAATTCAGAAGAGGACTTGGAACAAGGAATATCAATGCCAATGACAGATGGATGTTTGCTCAAAGCAGAGAATACCGAAAAGATGTTTGTGTCTTCTTAACTATGCAAAGGCATCCACTGTGTGAGAATAACAAACTGCATAACCTTGAGTAAAATGGGGATTTCAGAACACTTCACTGTGTCCATGTGGAACCCGCACATGGATCAAGAGACAGTTGTGTGAACAGAACGAAGGAATACTGCCTGGTTTAAATCAAGAAAGAACTGCATCAGGATTTTAGCCTCTCATCATACTTATTCAATCTTTATGCTAAGCAAATAATCAGAGAAGCTGGATTGTATGCAAAAGAATGTGACATCAGCATTAGGGGAAGGTTTAGTATTTCAATATGCAGGTGACACAATCATGCTTGCTGACAGTGAGGAATACTTGAAGTACTTACTGACGAAGATGAAGGGCTGCAGTCTTCAGTATGGATTACAATTCATTGTAAAGAAAATTAAAATCCCTACAACTGGCCCATTGCTTTACATCATGGTAAATGGAGAAATAATTTTAATTGTCAAGGCTTCTGATTTGCTTGGATCAACAATCAATGATCATAAGAAGCAACAGTAAAACAATCAAAGGATACACTACATTAAATAAATCTCATACACATGAGCTCTTTAAGATGTTGAAAAGCAAGGATGTTGCTTTGAGGCCTGAAGTGTGCTGATAAATCTATGGTATTTTCCATCACCTCATATGCTTGTGAAAGTTGGTCATTGAATAAGGTAGACCAAAGAAGAATTGGTGGTTTGAACTAAGGAGTTGGTGAAGAATATTGAATGTATCATGGATTTCCACAAGAATAAACAAATCTATCTTGGAAAAAGTACAGCTAGAATGCTCCTGAGGAGCAAGGATGGAGAGACTTCATTTCACAAAAGGTAGACACATGTAACAACTCTGCTCTAGTAAGAAAGACTCAACGCACTATATTCCTGAATGTCTCAACCAAAGATTGATTCATTGAGGCAAGTGTAGACTAAGCCCACAGCTAGAGGTTGTTTACAGTATCACCATCCCTTTGAATAAAGATTTTATTGAGCTGTTGAAAATATGAAACTTGTTACAGTGAGTGAGTGTATAAAGTTTGCTGGGTAACAGAACAATAGATGAATTTAAAAGGAAAAAGGACAAAATCACCTTACCTTTACCAAATGTAGGTGGAAATTTAGTTTGTTTTCAAAAGAAATAGCTCAAGAAAAAGAGACTTTGAATGTTCCAATATACTCACCCCATACTCTTTTTCCAACTTCATTTCCTTGCACTCACCTAGTATTTTATATTCCCATAGTCCAAATGCTAATAATGTCCAAGCACCTGAGGCTATTTATGCACCCATGACTTTTCATATACTAATCCCAAGGTTTCGAAGGGAGTTCTTGGGTAGCACAGAATATTGATTTGCTTGCCTCTGAAAGGTTGGTGATTTGACTCTACCCAGATGTGCTCCTGAAGCAAGGCATGAGGTGTTTGAGGAATCAGCCACTGAAAACCTCATGGAGCTCTGTTCTACTTTCACATACATGCTGTCACCATTAAGTAGGAGCGACTTGGTGACTTTTCTGTTGTTGTAATGTTTAAATTTCCTCATCTCTTTTGATCCCTTCAAACCATATTAGATATCATTCCTTCCTGGAATCCTTCAGTAACCTCCTAAGAAAGATTATTGTAGTATTTTAAAAATTAAAGTTACAATCTTGAAACCCCACAGTGGCAGTTCTACTTTTCCCCATAAGGTCATTATGAGTTGGAATTGATTAATTGATTTGCTGGCAGTAAGTTTGGTCTTGGGTTTGGAATGCAATGTATTGCCTGAGACATTTGTCTGTGTATTATTCAACCTACTTCTTAAGGCGCACATTTTGTCCCCTACCAAAGAGTCTGACACATTTTAGCTTCTCAATAAAGTCTAATGAATACTTTACACAATCAAGGAATGGGTTTCATTCATAGTTATATCACTTAATATGTTTGTGAATTTTGAGTTCTAAACATTTGTCAGACAGGGAGAATAGTAATATTTTCACACATAGTCATTTTCAATGTGTTTTTGTGTGTTTTAAGAATCCTTCTAGCCACAATTCAGGGATAGAAGAAAAGAGGTCACTGAATGGAGTGCCTCAGTGAGTGGAGCATAGAAGGGAAAAAGCACAAGCCTGAATTCAACGGTTAAGACCTGTCAGCAGATTCCACCTGTGATGCATGCTGGACCTGAGCTCGTATTCAAAATCTTATGTATTGGGGCTTGTATTGTTTTGTTTGTTTTTTGAGTGTACATATTAGGAGCTCTTTCAGGAGTTATGTCATTGGGAGTCACCCTCTTGAATTTGTGGTAATTGTATTTTTGTTTTTGGTGCTTGAAGATCAGGAATGATGAACTATAGAGTCAGTAAGTAGAATCAGGGTTTTGGGGGGGAGGTGGGCACAGAGGTGGGGGTGGGGTGAAAGGGTGATGATGTCAAGGGGTCCATATAGTAAAAGAAAGTTTGGAAACTGATTCTGGTAGTAAATATGCAATTCTGATGAATATGATTGAACTATAGAATGATTTGATATACGTTCTAAGAGATGTTGATATCCATTCAATGTTTCTATTGTTTGCTTTGAGTGAGATATATATATATATATATATATATATATATATATATATATATATATATATATATATATACATATATAAAACAACCTGTCAGAATGTAATCATTTTCATTTTTAATTAATTTTCAGACTATATATATAAGGCATTTCATTACAATTTCATTTTATATTCTTGGAAATATTAATAATAATTTCTTGGAAATATTAATAATAATTTCTTCATGAATAAGTGTTTTTAAGATAAAATGATAACTGCTCTTTGAAAGTAAAAAGATCAAGAAAATGTCAAGACCAACCAGTAATTATGCCTCCCCTGCCCCTATATCTGTGAATGAATTATGAGGTCTGTCAATCTCTAAAAGTTGAAAGCTCTTTTCCTGCAATTGAAAATGTTGTGCCCTTTGAAGATAAGAAATGTACATTAAAAAATTAAAGATTCAAAACTTACAAAGAGGTATACTGGAAATAGCCAGGAATTGCATATAAGAAAGCATAGAATTTTTTTCCTATCACATACTGGGCCAACAATTTAATACTCCTATCTGAAAGATTTCATGATAAAGTGATTTTCCTATTTGTATATAAGTCACTCAAATATTTTAGGGCATCTGTGTATCTTGAAGTAATAGAAAAGTAGTATATCAGAGAAAGGAACATGAACAATGCATTTGAGCTGAATTCTGTGACAAAATTCCCTACGCCTTATAGGAGTGTGTTTCATTTTCTGAATGTTGAAAATATAGCCCTGATCTAGGTAATGAAATGATTTTATTTAGAATAGTTTGAAGCTTAGAAATATACATATGAAATATTTATAACAATATGCTAAAATTATCCATATGTTTATCTCAAACTATTTATTAGATTAGGAAAATAGTTACTACAGAAAGGATTTCGATACATAAAATTTTCCAACTAGAAAATTCTCAACAAAAAGAATTGCATATTTGATTTTTAACTATCAACTCAGAGCACTATTTGACCTATTTAAAAAGACACCCTCCACCCCACAGAGATGAAAACAATCCAGTTTTTGATGCATGAGGAGGAAGAAAATTCCAATATGAACAAAAGGAAGCATGGACTATATACTGTCTCCCGAGCCTCCAGTGTATGGATTATGATTAGCTATGACTCTTGGATATAAAATGCCCTGGCAACTTTGTTTCTTATGCATCATCTTGAAGTAACCAGAATTCAAACTTAATGGAATCCATAGGTTGAAACTATCACCTCATATTAACCCAGATAAATTTCTCGGTAGTGTAAAGAGCTTTGTTGCTTAATACAGTGTATTTTTAGCTGCTGTCTAGTTAATTCAGAAGGAGCTCTGGTGGCATCTTGGGCTATGCATTGATCTGCTAACCACAAGGTCATTAGTTCAAACCCACTACGTGTTCTGTGGGAGAAAGATGAGGCTGTTTACTACTGTGAAGATTTAAAGTCTCCAGATCTATCCTATTAGGTCACTATGAGTAGGAAGTATACTCAATTTTAGTGAGGTTTTTGTTTTGTTCTGTTTTAAGTTAGATTTATATTAGAGAAAATCAAGTTTCAGAATTTAAGCCACTTAATACTACAAAAAGTGCCTCCAGGTTTGCTTGTCTTTCAGGATCCTATTTATATTAATATTCAAAAAAATAATTTAGCTCTGCCTGATTGCAGAGGTCCCATAGTTTCATGGTGCTCCCCTTTCTTCACTTTTTGAGCACTTTCAAGTTTGTGAGAACCCCCATATTTTCATCTGCTACTGATTGAATTGTCTCAGAAAATAAAACTCAACTTGGTTAAGCCATAATTCCCAGTATTGTTTGGTTACCCTCCATATCGGTATGTGTTGTAAACCCTGATACTTATGTGTTAATCATGAAGAACTAGATTGCTACTGAGGATTAGGTAATGTTTGCTCAATGAATGGTCAGGATTTCAGTGGGATGCAACATTCTTACCCAGGAGCAGTCCTGATCCCATCTAAGAGGAGTTTCCCTGGGGTGTGGGCGTCACCACCTTTTATCTTCTAAGAGAGGAAAGGGGAACAAAGTACACAGAGAAGGAGGGATCGAAGTATCACCAAGCAAGAAAAACCAGGAGTGGAACTTGGCCTATGAAACTAGGGCTTCCTAGCTGAAAACCTCTTAGACCTAGGAGATGTTGCCAAAACATGTAAAGATTTCCAAGGAATGTTGGGCCTACATGTTGAAGGAGACGAGGACCCTCATCCAGAACCAAGAGAGAATACACTCTCGACAGCGAGTGCCCTGAATTCAAACTTTTAGCTTCCTGCACTGGGAGAGACTAAATTTCCGTTAAAGTGAGCCATTTGTCGTATAGATAGCTCAACAAATACTACCATCTTAAGGCTCATCTGTCTGAGTTCATGCTGCATGTAGCTCTGGGCTGTGCTGCGATTTACCTGCTGCTTCCAGCACACGCTCTCACGGTGCTCCCAGGAAATACCGTAGCACCATCCATCCTCCTCTGTAGGGCCTTTAAAGACGGATGACAAGAAGCAACTATGGACTTTCTTACACCCTAGTTCAGGCAACAGCACAGCTAATTCTGCACGCACACACCCCTAAAAAGCCTCAGTTCTTAGCTAAGCTATATTTAGTAGGTAACATAAAGAAATTTAATACAGAGAATAAAAAAGAACATTAAACCCTCTTTTGAGCCTGCATAGTTTCTATTTCTCATTGACTGATGTCCTCCTTGGGCAGTTGGTCTATAATCCTATAGTTTTAGCTTCCTTCCTTGTCAGAAGGATTTCCCCTGATTCTGTTTCCTCTTTCCAGCCCTAGATCTCACACAGACTATTTTGAATCTCCCAAAGGAAGAAGAGAAATCCATAAAATCCACTCCCACCCGCCTATACAAAATCTCGACACTTTTATGGCTTATTTCTCTCGCTGTAACATACTCTTCAAACCGCCGAGCAAGAAGGCCCTGGGAAAGGATTGTTCAGGACGGTCTCTTCCTCCTATGCTCGACTAACTTACCTAAGATCTTTACAAACCAAAAGATGATTGTTTTCACAAATGAAAGAGCAGTCCTCCCACCAATCTAGATTATGTTCTCATCCCGGAAATGCAGACAGTGAAGTTTTAAGGTAATGTTCCTTAAACACATAGGAAAATTACATTAACATCTTACAGGATGTGCTTTTGTAAACCATTATCTGCTTTAGGGAAGCTTTTGAAAAAGATACTTAAAAATAAGGCTTACATTTTACAAATTAAGTGTAAGTTTACTTGCCTCTTCTGGGGAGACCAGGCTTAGCATCGCATTTTGTAATAAGAAACCTGAAGTTCAATCATGTTAAATCATATTCCCCAGCACATGGGGCTAATCATGCTGTGAATCAAGATTGTTAAAACTTAGTTCTTGCCGGACACCTAGTCCAGTGCTGTTTTTGTTACTGACAATATCTTAGCCCAGAACAAACCATCGTTAGGGAATTCTAGATAGTAAAGAAGGTCGGTGAACATGGTGTTTCGACCTGACTCGGGAAGCTCTGGTGACATCAAACCAGCCAGAGGCTGGAGTTTGAACCCGTCAATCACTCCACAAGGAAATATGTAGCACTCCACTTTTGGACCAATTTGTGGCCTTGGAAACCCTGAGGACATTCTATTCTGCCCTGCAGCCTATCATTGAATTATAATTAATCTGACTGTGATGGGTTTGGCATTGTTTTAGTTTTCTATTTTCCTAAATTTTAGATTGGTGTCTTTCTATCCACTAAAGTAGCGATGCTGTTTGCTACAGGTATTGGGTAAATGACCTTTCTGCTTCCTAGCGGAAGTTCCTGTTGGGGAAGTGTGCAAAGGTCTCCAAAGCCATAAAGTCTAGTGATAAGTGGACAAGTGAGAGTGGCATCAGTTGGGCTGGTGCTGCCCAGGATGGTAACTCCTGGTGTCACTCCCTTCACCCAAAGACCTGTAGTAGTCCATGGTCCACCAGAGCATAAAAAATCCTTAGTAATGTTTATTATCATTCTTCATAATTATGTGGCATATCTTCATAACTATGTGGTATGTAACTATTGATTACATATAATATTTGTAATATTTCTTTTTCTCATTAAATTTTGTTTTCATGGGTCTCACAATTCTTGACAAAATTTTGGTCAAGTTGTTTTCCATTTAAAAAGTACTGATGAGTGTGGTGGTGGGACAGGAGAAAAGGTAAAAGGAAACAGAGGAAATATCTAGGAAGCAAAGTTATGGATAGAGGTATAAAATTAGGTGTGCATTTATGTAAATATAATAATTCACAAAAATAGCAGTATTGGCCTATGTACATACTATATTTATATTGCAATACATTATGGAAGACAAAATGGGTGCATAAACAAATGTGGTGAAGAAAGCTGGTGGTGCCTGTCTATCAAAAAATATAGTGTCTGGAGTCTTAAAGTCTTGAAGTTAAACAAGAGGCCATTTAGCAGCGAAGCAAACATACCTCATGGAAGAAGCACACCAGCCTGTGTGATCATGAGGTGTTGACAGGATCAGGTAGCAGGCATCAGAGGCCCCAAACAAACAAAAACATATTGTTGAGAATTAGGGGTATTGTAGCAGAGACCCCAAACCCATCTGTAGACAATGGGACATTTCCCCCTCCCCAAGAAGGTTCACAAACCATGGCATAGTACAGCACCAATGAAGCACAACATTCCACTCATTCTTTGAGGTTTCCTCACCTCCCAGTATCATGACCCCAGTCCTGCCTTTCAGTCTGGCTCGACCAGAGCATGTACACTAGTACAGACAGGAGCTTATAATACATGGAATCAAGGTCAGGAGCAGAAAGGGGAGTAGCGACATCAGGAGGGTAGTGGGAAAGTACAGGGAAGAATGGAGGAAGGGGGAACAGATTGCAGTGATTGATGCATACCTCCCCCACCTTTACCCCTTTCCCCAGAGGGGGACAAACAACAGAAATGTGGGTGAAGGGAGACAGTGTTCGGTATACGATATGAAAATTATAATAATTTATAATTTATCAAGGGGCCACAAGAGGGGGTGGGGGGAGAAGAGCTGATGCCAAGGGCTAAAACAGAAAGTAACTATTTAGAAAATGATAATGAAAACATATGTACAAATATGCTTGTTTCATTTGATGTATGGAATATTGTGAGAGCCCCTAATAAAATGATTTTTTTAAAAAAGTACTGATTTTAAAAAGTACTAACCTAAAACAACCACCCAAAAAGGTGACACATGGTCCAAAACATTCCTTTCCTTCTGAAAGTTTTGCAATGCAGTGTTATTATTAACCAGGCTTCTAATATTAAACTTAAATGAGGAATTGAGGTGAACAGTTCTGAGACTGCTCTTCCTCTACTGATTAAGACGGGGGTGGCAGGTGTCATCAGTAATATTCATTTAGTCTTCTGAGCCTTTGGGGAAGACTTGTTGACGTTGCCAGCCCCAGCAGCCTTATCATCCACTGCCTTGATGACACCCACAGCAACTGTTTGTCTCAAATCCTGAACAACAACACAACCAAGAGGAGGCTAGTCAGAGAAGCTCTCCACACACCTGGCTTGCCAGGTATCATGGCAATGATAGCAGCATCTTCAGACTTCAAGAATTTGGGGCCATCTTCCAGCTTCTTGCCAGAACGGTGATTAATCTTCTCTTTGAGATCAGCAAACTTGCAAGCAATATGGAGAGTATGCCAATCCACCACAGGTGTATACCCATCAATGATGTGGCCTGGATGGTTCACGATGATCACCTGCGCAGTGAAGCCAGCTTGTTTTATGGGTGGGTCATTTTTGCTGTCACCAGTCCCATTGCCATAGCGTATGCCTTTGACAGAGACGTTCTTGACATTGAAGCCTACGTTGTTCTCAGTCAGCACTTCACTCAAAGCTTCATGGTGAATTTTAACAGATTTAACTTCAGTGGTAACATTGGAGCAAAGGTGACCACCATGCCAGGTTTCCGGACACAAATTTCCACTTTGCCCACAGGAGCAGTGTCAATACCTCCAATTTTGTAGACATTGTGGAGAAGTAGGCACAGGGATTTCTCAGTTGGGTGAGTTGGGGGCAGAATACAATTCAGAGTTTCAGTCAGTGTGGTTCCACTGACATTGCCTTCCTTAAATGGGTACACTTCCATCCTTTGAACCCAGACATATTCTATTAGCATGTAGCTCCAGCATGTCATCACCATTCTAATCACAAATAGGCACAAATGCACCTTTATATAGGTTCTGACTTTCCTAAAGATTTCCTCATATTTCTTCTGGCTGTAAGATGGCACTTAAGAAGCCATTTTGTTAACACCAACAATTAGCTTTTTCACACCTAGTGTGTAAGCCAGAAGGACACGCTCACGGGTGTGCCCAATCTTGGAGACACCAGCTTCAAATTCACCAACACCAGCAGCAACAGTGAGGACAGTATAGCCAGTCTGTGATGTTCTTGTAATCATGCTTTTAATAAAGTCCCTATGTTCAGGAGAATCAATGATGGTCACGTAGTACTTGCTGGTCTCAAATCCCACAGAAAGATATCAGTGGTGATGCCACATTCACATTCAGTTTTCAGTTTATCCCAGACCAGCCATACCGTCTTTCCCATCTCAGCAGCTTCCAGATCAAATTTTTTTGTGATTCTTTTGCCAATTCCACCACATTGGAAGGTCAAATGGCCAGTGGTGGTGGAGTTGCCAGAACCAATGTATCCAATGAAAACAATGTTGACTTGAGTCTTTTCTTTCCCATTGTGGCTTAGGTTTTTGAGATGGTATTCTAGCAGTAAACCCGTTGAGAAAAAGAATGAAACATTTCTTGAATTATATGAATACTAACACAATTTCTTTGTAAAATGTTTACCCATTGAACAAAATCATTATTAGTTACAATATTTTTAGTAGTTGAGCAGAAACCTTTTTAATTTTTCTCCTTTTATTACCTAATTTTCCAAAAGTTGTTGACATAGGTTTTCATATAATAATGATCACCATGTTATTATTGTTGTTAGCTGCCATCAAGTTGTTCCCAAACCAGGGTGATCCTGTCTATGTACATTGTGCCCAGGCTGGAGCCCACTGTTGCAGCCACTATATCAATCCATCTCTTCCAGGGCCTCCCACTTTTTCGAAGCTCCTCCTACTTTACCAAACATGATGGCCTTCTCTAGGGACTATTCTCTCCAAAGTAAAGACCAAGTCTTGCCACCCAAGCCTTTAAGGAGTAATCTGGCTGTACTTTTTCCAAGATAGATTGATTTGTCCTTTTAGTAGCCCATCGTACTTTCAACTGTCTTCTCTAGCACTACAATTCTAATGCATTGATTCATCTTGGGTCTTCTTTGTTCAATGTGCAACATTCACATGTGTACAAGGCTATTGAAAATACCATGGCCTGGGTCAGGTGCACCTTAGTTCTCAAAATAATACCTTTGCTTTTCAATACTCTGAAAAGGTCTTGTACAGTAGATTTACCCCATCGAACACATCTTTTGATTTCTTTACTACTACTTTCAAGAGCATTGATGTTTGTTCCAAGCAAAACACAACCATTGACAACTTCAAGTTTTCCCCCATTTATCATAACGTTCCTTATTGTTCCAGTTGTGAGGTATTGGTCTTATTGATATTGAGATGTATCCATATTGAAGACTGCAGTCCTTGATCTTCATCAGAAAATGTCTCAAGTCTTCCTTGCTGAAGCAAGCAAGTCTCTGTCATGTTCACACTACAGATTTGTAATAAGCCTTCCTCCAATCCTTAAGTATGGAGTACATCTCATAGTTCTATATGCATATGAAACCCTGGATTCTAAAGCATCACTCTAATTGGGTACTAATGGAAGCACATAGTGTTTTAGCTTTGTAGGTATACTGATGCCTATAAGCCAAATTTATTAAAAACGTTAATGATATTATAATTAATTACAAGCATAGTTTTATAAAAATAATATTTTAGATATAAGTTATTTGGAATCTCACCTGGTTTGATCCACGTATCTCACATCCATTTAGTGATGCCAATGTCTAATAATGTGAGACTTTTCCCCTTTCATTTTCACTTCTAGAAAGCTTAATGAATGTCGTTCTCCTGATGGGACAATAAGAATTGAGGTGGAGAGAAGTTAAGGTCATAACTAATAGAGGATGCAAGAAATAGACAACCTTAGAATTTCTTAGGTAAATGGGACTGTTTTAGAGATGTGGGAAAACAGAAAAGATAAGGTTAAGTACACAGAGACAAGTTTGAGCATTTGGGTTCCAGGCATTTTCTGTGAGTACGGTCTCTTGCTGGTCTCTGTCAGTGGGGCAAGCAAACTTTCCCCAGGTACTTATACTGGTGATGAGAATACCAACTCACTTCCTAGGACTTCTGCCCTCGTTATACATAGCAAACTCTTTAGCATGGTTCACATTTAAATTCCTTAAGTGTGGATTCAGTGGTAGCTTTGAATCACAGTATCAGTGTAACTGAACTACTGTATTGTACCAGGCAATCATATAGGTTGTTGGTCATTCCACAGATTTATTTTACTGCTTTTCAGTCAGACACTTACCTTTGCTACAATCAACTATGGCTCTGTTGGTAGAGTTTCATGATTAAATGCACTATGTGTCAGAAACCTTGCCATGACCGTGCTCATGGAAGACATTAGGCTTCCCATAAGTATTATACTTCCCATAAGAAAGTAATACAACAGGAAAGTACCTGAGTTAACGTGTCAGGCTCATTCAACGAGTAAGGTGAGTGAAAAGGCAAGCAAATAAACAACAAGATCATTTGCTTAGAGGATTCAGAGGAGCACAGAGGGTGACACAAGGCATATGTCAGTCAAGTCATTCAGAAATAAGTTTAGGTACATTACACAGAGAGGTATATTCACCTCCCCTGTGATTCCCAAGAGGACTAAGTGGTACTGAACTGAGCCATGATCACTGATTTTTTTAAGTCACTTATCTCAACATCCGTCTGGCAAATCTGGGAAATTGAAAGATAGAGACTTGCAATTTTTCTCCTTCTGGAGATATGTCATTTTCAGTTACATTTTTGCTAGTGACTATTTATTTTAAATAGAGTTCACCCGAGACACAGAAAAATTGCAGTGTGTAATTGACTTAACCTGAGTATTTAAGCAAATATAGTTTGAAAAAGTTTTATATTTTCAACAAAGGCAGAATATTAGTAAGTGGGTACCACTAGGTTTTCTGTGTATATACTCAACCCCACTTGTCCCTTTTAAATAAGTATGTGGATGAACAAAAAACAGGTATCAGGACTGACTCAATTGTTATTTATGTGCTCAATAGCTTTTGTTCTGACATCTTTTAGTACTGCCAATTGGATTTTCCATGGTGCCTACCTCAAGTACTACAATGACTTATTGTGACTGTGATTGAGTAGGCAGCTGCTACCAATTGTGTACAAATGAAACCCATTAACATTAAATAAGCTTTTACTTAGCTTGATGCTCTGGAAATAATCATTTGCAAAGAGACATGTCACAAAGAACTCATTTGATTGTTCTTTGGCATTCTCAAACTTTTCAGGAGAAGGGTTAGGGGATAGAGAAACTGTGATGACAACGAACTTGGGGAAATACTACAACCTTGGTACTGAATTTCCAATATCTAAAACATGACCAATGAACAGGGTAAAGTGAATCCTGTGGATGAATACTGAATGATAGTAGCATCTGTTTTGGAATGGTAGGTAGAGGGTAGAATATTCACAATACCCTTTGAATAGTTTTTGGTGTTTAGTCAGAAATAATGTTTAAAAATATTCACTGACTCGTTGTTCCCTTGTCCCTGGGTTGGCAAACACCTCCTCTCTTCTCCTACCTCCCACACTCTCATGTCCCTCTGGAACTGTTGGTCCTGTTATTTTCTTCTCACATTGTTTGTCCATACTATCTTATCTAGGTAGACCTGCAGATATAGTAATATGTGCATAAAATTGTGGATGGCTTTGAAAGCACCAAAGTGGCACATAAAAACAAGGCAATGACAGCAGCAACACCAACAAGCTAACAAACAAAAAAACCACTGGCATACAAAATTTAAAAGAAGAGAGGGAAAAAAGAAAGAAACAGAACAAAAAGACAGCAAACAAACAAACCAAAAAACCTGTTGGTAGTTCGAGGTCTGTTTGTTGACCTTTAGGAGTGTTTTTTGGCAGAGTCTGATGGAGTGCCACGTCCTGGCCCCAAAGTCCATCCTTTATACTCCCTCGGGAACTTCTTGCTATGCTTCTTCTGCTGCTCCATTGCACGCCCCCAGTGCTTGCCTCAGTGTAGTGTGGTCAGCTCAGTCGCACATCCCCCACTGTGTCTCAGGTGCTGTCCCGTGAAGAGCCACGGGTCAGTGCAGGATGTCGTATCTTGCCATCGGTTCGGCTATATGATTCTTTCTGTACCTTGGGCCCTCTGAGCTGGGCTATCCTCCTCTGAGCTTGGTGGGCCCAGGTATGCTCTGCTCCATTCTTCCTCCTTCCTTTGTTTCAGCTTCCTTCTGGTTGTGGTGGGGTCAGTTCCTTTCCAACACCAGAAGATCTATTTTCATTTTCTGTCGTACTCCCTTCGATGGTGGGGTGAGGCTAATTCTGGTTGGGGCCGGCATATGGTCCAGTCTTTTTGTGTATTCTTCTGCGCTTTATGTTGCCCTCCTGTTTTGGCGTGTCATGGTGGGATCCATAGGCATGTTCCAGTTCTGTGGGGGACACAATCAATACTCTCCGCCGGGTGGGTTAGTGCCCTGTTCCCCCCATGCTATCCACTAAGAGCTATGTCTGATGCTATGAAGTGGAACAGCATTAGAATTATTGGCCTACCAGAGGAAGAAACTACAAAGAAGTCATCTGCAACAATAGCAAGAGGAATTCTTGGAGGAAAACTTCCCCAGCCTAATGAATGAAAACCAGGCAACCATACAGGAGGCTGAAAGAACACCAGCATGACAGGACCCCAAGAAGAAATCACCAAGGCACATAATAGTTAAACTATCCAACTTTGAGGAAAAGTAGAAAATCATGAGAGCAGCTAGGGAAAAACAAGCAATCACATATAAAGGTTTCCACATAAGAATATGCTCAGACCTATCAGCAGAAACTATGAAAAAAAGGAGAGAGTGGAGTAACATATTCCAAAAATTGAAGGAATACAATGCAAATCCAAGAATACTCTACCCAGCCAAATTATCAATCAAGATCGATGGAGAAGTAAAAGTCTTCCCAGACAAGGAAAAACTCAAAAAATAGGTTACAACAAACCCACCCTTACAAAAGATCCTCGCTGACTCAGTATGGGCAGAAGAACAACACTCACCAAGCATAGATAAGAGACCATCACATAGAACAACCTCATCTAGAGGACAACAAAGAGAAAACAGACTCCAAGATAGCAATGGCTTAAGGATGGAAAGAAGTCAAGAATGATACACACACAAAATACACACTAATGAGAAAGGAAAGTAGGAAAACTCCCAACACGAAAGGTATAAAATGACATCACAGAATTCGCAGATGGAGATAATAAGCCTGAATATCAATGGCCTGAACTCAGGCATTAAAAGACTGAGACTAGCAGAATGGCTTAGAAAACACAACCCATCAATTTGCTGCCTACAGGAGACATATCTCAAGGCTACAGACAAAAATAGAATGAGAATCAAAGGCTAAAGAAGGACCTACCAAGCAAACAGCAATTCAAAAAAAGCAGGGGTTGCAATCCTTATCTCAGATAAAATTGACCTCAAAGTGCAAACCATAAAAAGAGATAAGGAGGGACACTATATAATGCTCAAGGGAATCATAGACAACGAACCACTAAGCTTTGTAAACATATATTTCCCGAATGAGAGACCAGTTCAATATGTCAACCAAACACTCTAAGAGATTAAGAAAGAAATCAAAGACTCGATATTTATAGTGGGCGACTTCAACACACCACTCACTGAGAAAGATAGATCACAGGAAAAGAAACTCAACAAGGAAACTAGAGAGCTAAACTCCTCCACAATTAGACAATTTGATCTGATAGATATTTACAGAGCTTTTCATCCAAATATAAAAAATTTCACATTCTTTTCAAGTCCCCATGGCACATATTCGAAGATAGACCACATGCTGGGGCATAAGGCAAATCTACATAAATTTAAGCACATTGAAATAATGCAGACCTCTCTCTCTCTGACCAGTGTGCCATAAGACTAGAAATCAACAAAAGGAAGACAAAGAGAATAAGAGCAAATAAGTGGAAGATGAATAACTCTCTACTGCAAAAGGAGTGCGTACTGGTGCAGATCAGAGACAAAATCAGGAAATTTCTAGAAACCAACGAAAATGAGCACACGATGTACCAAAACTTATGGGACACAGCAAAGGCTCATCAGAGGAAGTTTCATAGGAATACATGCACACCTAAGAAAAGAAGAGAGACTCATGTTTGATACGGTGACACAAAATTTACAAAAACTAGAGCAGAGTCAGCAGGACAATCCTACTAATAGCAAAATAAAAGAAATTATAAAAATTAGGGCTGAGATTCAGGAGAGGGAAAATAAGAAAACTATGGAAAAATTAATATCGCTAAAAGTTGGTTCTTTGAAAGGATAAACGGGATCAATAGACCATTGGCAAACCTAACCAAAGAAAGGAGGGAACAAATCTCCATAGCAAGAAAGGGATGAAAGAGGGGTCATTACAACAGACCCTAACGAAATCAAAAGGATAGCCACACAGTACTAAGAAGGATTATATTCCAATGAATTCAACAATTTGGAAGACATGGACAAATTCCTGGAACAACAATCCCTCCCTAGACTATCCTTGGTTGACATCAAGAATTTCAACAGACCCACAGCAATAGAAGAAATGGAAAAGGTTATCAAGGGATTACCAACAAAAAAAATCTCCTGGACCAGATGGCTACACTGGAGAATTCTACCAAGCATTCAGGGAAGAACTAACACCAATCCTACACAAACTTTTCCAGAACATGGAAAAAGATGGCAAACTCCCAAACTCCTTCTATGAAGCTAGTATAACTCTGATACCCAAACTGGGCAAGGATCCCACAAGAATTGAGAACTACAGACCAATATCCCTAATGAACATTGATGCAAAATTCCTTAACAAAATACTAGCCAACAGAATACAAAAGTATATAAAACAAATAATTCATCATGACAAAGTGGGATTCTTACCAGGGATGCAGGGATGGTTCACCATACTAAAGACCATTAGTATTATTCATCACATTGACATGAAAAAGTATAAGAATCACATGATAATCTCAATAGACGCAGAAAAAGCATTCGACAACATCCAACACCAATTCCTGTTTAAGGCACTTGCAAAGATAGGAATGGAAGGACAATACAGGACAATGCAAGCTATATATGAAAAACCAACAGCCAAAGTGGTAGTCAATGGAGAAAAGACTAAAACAAACCCACTGAAAAAGGGGACCAAACAAGGATGTCCCTTGTCCCCAATCCTATTTAATATCGTGCTGGAGGTTTTAGCTAACAGCATAAGGCAAAGAAGTGACATCAAAGTATTCGTCTGGGGAAGGAAGAGGTGAAACTATCGTTATTTGCAGATGATATGATTCTATATATGGAAAATCCCAAAAGTTCCACAAGGGGAGTACTGGAAGCAATAGAGGAGTTTGGCAGAGTGGCAGGATACAAGATCAACAAACAGAAGTCCATCGGACTGTTATACACATCAGATAAGACCACAGAAGAAGAGATAAAAAAGGTGGTACCCTTCACAATAGCCAAACACAAATTGAAATGTCTAGGGATACACCTGACTGAAAAAACAAAAGATCTATACAGGGAAAACTATAGAACACTATTACAAGTCGCCAAGACAGACCGCAACAAATGGAAGAATATCCCATGCTCTTGGATTGGAAGACTTAATAAAGTTAAGATGCCAGTTCTGCCAAAAGCACTATATAAGTTTAATGCCATCCCGATACAATTACCATCATCCTTCTTCAAAGAAATGGAAAAATTGATTACCAACTTCAAATGGAGAGGGAAGAAACCCAGAATTAGCAGAGAACTCCTCAAGAAGAAGGACACCGTGGGAGGGCTTGCTTTACTTGACTTTGGCACATACTATACAGCCATAGTTCTCAAAACTGCATGGTATTGGTACAATGACAGATACTCAGACCAATGGAAAAGAACTGAAAACCCGGAAATAAAAGCATCAGTATACAGACAGCTGATCTTTGATAAGGGTCCCAAAAATATCAAATGGGAAGCAGATGCCCTCTTTAACAAGTGGTGCTGGAAAAAATAGATATTTACCTGCAGAAAAATGAAGCAAGACCCTTATCTCACTCCACGCACAAGAATAAACTCAAGGTGGATCACAGACCTTGAAGTTAAACCCCAAACTATTAGGGCCATCAATGAGGGAATTGGGACCAACTTGAGCACTTTGGTGCAGGGAATACACAGGCTATCAGAAATAGGGAAGGACACAAACACAGAAGAGGCACAAATTGACAAATGGGATATACTGAAGATAAAACACTTGTGTACATCTAAAGAATTCACCAAGAGAGTAATAAGAGAGTCCAGAGCCTGGAAAAACATCTTTAGCAATGACACAATACTCTGCCAGCTTTCAAAAGAAAAAAGCTAATAGCCCACTTGAGAGGTGGGCAAAGGACTTGAACAGAAGTTTCACAGGGGAAGAAATCCAAACGGCCAACAAACATATGAGAAAATGTTAACGATCTTTAGCCTTAAGAGAAATGCAAATTAAAACAACAATTAGGTACCACCTGACACCCTCAAAGGTAGCCCAATTCAAAAAATCAGAAAGCAACAAGTGTTGGAGGGGCTGTGGGGAGACAGGAACTCTCATCCACTGCTGGTGGTCCTGTAAGTATGTACAGCCACTATGGAAATCAATCTGGCGATACCTAAAACAGATGGAAATAGAGTTACCATATGACCCAGCAATTCCCCTACTGGGCATATACCCAGAAGAGGCAAGAAACAAACCAAGGCCAGACATCTATACTTCAATGTTCATTGCGGCACAGTTCACAATTGCAAGGAGCTGGAAGCAACCCAAATTTCCATCAACTGACGATTGGATTCAAAAACTGTGGTATATACATACAATGGAGTACTACGCATCACTAAAAACAGTGATGAACTTATGAGGCACATAGGTGCATGGGAAGAACTGGAGGAAATCATGCTAAGTGAAGTAAGTCAGGCACAAAAGGACAAGTACAATATGAACCCGCTGAGGCTAAGTATTAAAAAAATGCAAAAGTGGCTTAGGGGAAAAAGCTACTGTGTACAAACATTTTTGGGGTGAAGACTGTGTAATATGGCAGAGACCAGAGATGCACATGGTAGACAACGGTAGAGGAGGTGTGGAAAGGAAAATGAAAGGATGAGTATAAGGAAGAAAAGGGGAGTGGGGGTTTGGGGCACTAATCCAACCACGGGGAGGGTATTGTTTATGTCTCCACTGGGAAAGTGGGACCAGACTTCAACCCAGTGCTGCAAGGTGTGAATGCAATATCCCAGCGTGGAGTAGGGAACCAGTGGAGAGGTCTGGGAGGATGCCCCAGCACCAAAAATTAAGTGGATTCCTGCCCCTACCCCGAGAAGAATTTGTTTCAAAGGACGACATTGATTCTGCAGCTCCAGGAGATGGACATATCTGATCAGAGCACACGGGAGCAGATGAAGGGGGAGGAGGAGAGAGTGGAACACAGCCTGACCCACCAGGACGTGAGGATGATGTTCCTGAGTAGAGTAGCCTGTCCACAGAGAGAACAACATGACTGGCCCCACTATGAGACATGATGCCCCTCAGTGACCAAGGGTGATACAGGGGACAGCACCAGAGACACAGTGTGGGAATTGCACCTGATCTGATCCCACCACACCGAGGCAAAGCACTGGAGGAGTGCAGCGGACCAGCAAGGGAATGCAGTGACAAGGTCCCCAGGGAATGCTGAAAGTGGACTTGGGGGCCAGGGCGTGGTGCCCAACAGACTGGACTGGAAAACACTCCTAAGGGTCAACAAATGATCCTTGAACTAACTACAAGCTTTTCTTTTGTAATGTGTTTTGTTTTGTTCTTTGTCAGTGGTTTCTTGTTGCTGTTTTGTTGTCTGGTTGTATACTGTTGTTTTGTTTTCCTCTGTCTTGTTTTCGTGCGTGTCATTGTCTCCACAGGTCTGTCTGAATAGGACAGGCTGGATGAACTATCTGGAGGAAAAACAACGGGACCGACAGCTCCGGGGGACTTGGTGTGAGGGGAGGTTTGGGGGGGGTATGGAAGTGGTGTTAACAAACACAGGGACAAGGGAACAACATGGGAACCAAAATGGTAGTGACAGAAGCGTGCAGGCCTGGTGGGTAATGATCAAGGGTAAGGTTGCGTAGAGAAGAGGTATAGCGGTAGCCCAGGTGGCGATGAAGCATGGTAGTAGGGCAGGAGGAAAGTCAAGGGAGATAGAGGAAAGAGCTAGGAGTTAAGGGGCATTTATGGAGGTCTAGACAAAGACATGTACATGCAAACATATATATATAGATTTATGTGTCTATATTTATAGGTTTAGTATTAAGGTGGAGGAAGGACCTTGGGCCTCTACTCAAGCACTCCCTCAATGCATGAATACTTTCTTTTATTAAATTGGCACTCTATGATGCTCACCCTCCCGACACAACTGCTGAAGCCAAAGTGGGTGAACAAGTAAATGTGGTGAAGAAAGCTGATGGTGCCCGGCTATCAAAAGAGATAGTGTCTGGGGTCTTAAAGGTTTGAAGATAAACAAGCGGTCATCTAGCTCAGAAGCAACAAAGCCCACATGGAAGAACACACTTGCCTGTGTGATCACGTGGTCCCGAAGAGATCAGTTATTAGGCATCAAAGAACAAAAAATCATATCATTGACTGCACACCTTCATGATACAATCGCCAAAGACAAACAGGTGCATGAGTAAATGTGGTGAAGAAAGCTGATGGTGCCTGCCTATCGAAAGAGATAGTGGCCGGGGTCTTAAAGGTTTGAAGGTGAACAGCGGCTATCTAGCTCAGAAGCAATAAAGCCCACATGGAAAAAGCACACCAGCCTGTGCGATCATGAGGTGCCAAAGGGACCAGGTATAAGGCATCATGATATATATATATATATATATATATATATATATATATATATATATATATATATATATATATATATATATATATATATATATATATATATATATATATATATATATATATATATATATATATATATACCATAGTGAATGAGGGGGAAGTGCAGAGTGGAGATCCAAAGCCCATTTTTCGGCCATTGGAGATCCCCTCATGGAGGGGTCTAGGAGAGGAAATGGTTCAGTCAGGGTGCGATGTAGTACAGATGAAGAACACAGCTTTCCCCCAGATCCTGGATGCTTCCTCCCCTCCACTACCATGATCTGAATTCTACCTTGCAGGACTGGATAGGGCAGAGGTTGTACACTGGTGCATATGGGAGCTGGAGACACAGGGAATCCAGGGTGTATGATACTTTCAGGACCAGGGATGTGAGGGGAGATACTGGGAGAGTAGAGGGTGAGTGGGTTGGAAAGGGGGAACCGATTACAAGGATCCACATGTGACCTCCTCCCTGGGAGACGGTCGGCAAAGAAGGGGAGGAAGGGAAACTCCAGAGAGAGCAAGATATGACAAAATAACAATCTGTGGATTATCAAGGGCTCATGAGGGCGGGGGTAGCTGGGAGGGAGGGGGAAAAAAAAGAGGACCTGATGCAAAGGGCTTAAGTGGAGAGCAAATGCTTTGAAAATGATTGTGGCAAGGAATGTACAGATGTGCTTTATACAATTGATGTATGTATATGTATGGATTGTGTATGAGCCCCTAACAAAATGTAAAAAAAGGAAATGTTATGAGCTGTAAGAGCCCCCAATAAAATGATTTAAAAATTGAAAAAGGAAAGAAAATTAAAAGGCACTTATATAGAAGGTGGAAGAACAATTTAGAGTGTTGAAAATGTAAGACAAGACTTCATAGCAATTTTTATAAATATCCCGATGATCTAAATCTTTCTTAAAATTATGCAGTAACATTTCAGAACATATTTTAATATAAGGAGTGGATGGATAATTTTTGTTCAATGTTTCAGAGGTGATTGTGACTCCAACATTCTTGATAAGAAAAATTATGGGTTTTCTTTTAAGAGTTTCTGTGCACAGGTAGTGAAGTTGTGCCATCTTATAACAAGACTGGAACATTTAAGTTTTCATTAAAAAGACCCACTTTGGGTATTTGAACATTGGAACTTCCATTTATTGTACCAAACATAATACCAGTCTGTTGATTGTGGCTCATAGACACCCTGTAGGTCAGAGTGGAATTTCTCCTAGGGCTTCAGAGGCTGTAAATCTTCAGGGGAGTAGAAAGTCTCATCTTTCTCTTCCAAGTGTACTTGAATAACTGACTTAATGGTTAGCAGTCAAACACATAACGCACTAGCTATCAGGGATCCTTATTTATTGTCACATAATTCTTATTTATGGCCCCTTTTAAAATAAAAAAATGGAACTGTCTGCTACTCAGTTCCTAATAAAGGTGAAGTGATAGTTGGGGAATATTCAAAATTCATATAATTTGCACTTTTCAAATATATCTTTGCATTAAAAAACACCAAATGAAGTTTAATTTGACCTAAATATTAGTACTACACAAACTGCTTTAAATAAAGCAGGGTGTAGGTATTCTGTCTCAAAATAGCTAACACAATATTAAAATATCTTGAATTTTTTAATGAGTGAATGGAGTGAAGAGTGGTATATGGCTAATGGTATCTCAATAAAAAAGAAAGAAAGAAAGAAAGAAAGAAAGAAAGAAAAAAAGAAAGAAAGAAAGAAAAGAAAGTTGATGTCAACTTGGGGATCAACGGGTCATTTATATCCAGAAACAATTCTAATATCAGAGGCACTAAAATGTGTTTTGGCCAGTGCAATAAAGAGCTAAATTTGTATATCTTTAAAAGGAACATGCATTCTTCTGAGTCTTGCTGTTTCTTCCTTGTTGATTTATATCTGTCTGTATTTCCCTTGCCTAGAGGCTAACTGTCAATCTCTGGGTTGTGTTCTCATGGATTAGAAAACATTTTGAAAGTCAGAAATTCTAGGTTTTGTATAGCCCAGAAAGCATGTAACTTGTACAGAGAGCATAGGCACTCTTGGCAAGGAATATACCTTGGCTTTCAGTACTTAGGTAGCTTTGGTCAATTTAGTTAATTCACTCAGCCTTGGTTTCTTCATCTGAAAAGCTTACATAGTATTTTGGGGAATTAAAAATATCAAATGATGGATAAAGCCTAACCTATGGCTAGCTTGTAGTTGCTACTCATTAATAGCATTCATCATTCCTATTGCCATCAGTGCAGTTCAACATATATTGAGCATATAATATGTTGGTTGTTGATATATATGGTATTGAACTAATGAGAAATATAATTATGACTTGATTTTCAGCCATAGTTTTTACTGACTTCCAAGGATTTAGGAATTTATGTTAAAACCCTGCTAAATGGGAGCAAAAGGAGTTACCTTAATGGGCCTTCTGATCCAGTTTCTCATTTCTGTGATCTCCCCTGGAAATGGCATTTTGCCTTGTAATGAAGAGGCATTTTGGTTCACACTCTGCTTCTTGTCTGGACAGCATATGTATAATTAGCTCATTTTCCTCTATGGTTCTTTGTTTGAGAAGGTCTGGTAGATTTTCTAATTCAGTTGCTTATGTATAACTCATCATGCAGTCAATTACAGGAGTCTTTGAACAGCATTATTGAAAGCGTGTTTGGCTTAATCAGTTTTGACAGCGTGGGGATGGGTTGTGAATCAGCACACCACACAAAGGCATGCTGCTAATGGATTGGTTTAAGGTACAGATCTGTCTCTCTGTTCCTTTTCAGAGTGATTGGCATGATAAATGACACATGTCTCTTATAAACGACTCTGGTTGCCTCTGTAGCAAGGTTATATGTGTGTGTATATACAAATTTTAGTAATCCAGAGAAGTTTCACTAACGTTTAACTACACCAACAATCACATCACGCAGAAAAGAATAAAAGAAAAGAGTTAGGCTCAGGAGTCAGACTATCAATTACTTTGCAGTTGATTTTGACTCCAAGTGACTCCATTAGTATCTGAATATAACTATGCTCAATAGAGTTTTCACTTTTGTCATGTTTTGGACAAAGATTACCTGGTCTTTCTTAAGTACCTCTGAAGGGTGTCAAAATAGCAACCACCTATATCCTCTGCACCTACTCTTTTGCCCCACACAGTGAATCCAGGTTACCTGGTTCAATTATAACTCACACTACCTACCAGATGTGTATTTTGTATTAATTATTTAACCTCTCTGTGCCTCAGGTTCCTCACCAGACAGTAAAATAATCACCAAAAAAATCAATGAAATAATTATAGAAGATGCTAAAAATGGTGTTAACAAACCCAGGGACAAGGGAAAAACATGGGACCCCAAATGGTAGAGAAGGGGGAGTGGCAGGCCTGGTGGGAAACGATCAAGGGTAAGGTTGCTTAGAGAAGAGGTATACTCTAGCCCAGGTGGCGATGAAGCATGGTAGTAGGGCAGGAGGAAAGTCAAGGGAGATGGAGGAAAGAGCTAGGAGTCAAAGGGCATTCATGGAGGTCTAGACAAAGACATGTACATGCAAATATATATAGGAGGATGGGGAAATAGATCTAGGTGTCTATATTTATAGGTCAAGTATTAAGGTGGCGGAAGGACCTTGGGCCTCTACTCAAACACTCCCTCAATGCATGAATACCTTCTTTTATTAAATTGGAACTCTATGATGCTCACTCTCCCGACACAACAGCTGGAGCCAAAGTGGGTGAACAAGTAAATGTGGTGAAGAAAGCTGATGGTGCCCGGCTATCAAAAGAGATAGTGACTGGGGTCTTAAAGGCTTGAAGATAAACAAGCGGCCATCTAGCTCAGAAGCAACAAAGTCCACATGGAAGAACACACCAGCCTGTGTGATCGAGTGGTCCCAAAGGGATCAGTTACCAGGCATCAAAGAACAAAAAATCATATCATTGACTGCACACCTCCATGATAGGATCGCTGAAGACAAATGGGTGCATAAGCAAATGTGGTGAAGAAAGCTGATGGTGCCCGGCTATCAAAAGAGATAGTGTCTGGGGTCTTAAAGGCTTGAAGGTGAACAAGCGGCCATCTAGCTCAGAAGCAAATAAACCCACATGGAAGAAGCACACCGGCCAGTGCGATCACGAGGTGCCCAAGGGACCAGGTATAAGGCATCATGCAAAAAAAAAAAGATATAAGTGTGTGTATGCATGTGTATATATGTGTATATGTATATATGTATATATATATATGTATATATATATCATATTAAATGAAGGGGGAAGTGCAGAGTGGAGACCCAAGGCCCAAGTGTCGACCAATGGAGATCCCCTCATAGAGGGGTTTAGGAGAGGAGATGGGTTAATTAGGGTGTGAGGTAGTATCGATGAAGAACACAGCTTTCCCCCGGATCCTGGATGCTTCCTCCCCCCAACTACCATGATCCGAATTCTACCTTGCAGGGCTGGATAGGACAGAGGCTGTACACTGGTGCATATGAGGATTGGAGGTACAGGGAATCCAGAGTGGATGATACCTTCAGGACCAAGGGTGTGAGGGACGATGCTGGGAGAGTGGAGGGTGAGTGGGTTTGAAAGGGGGAACTGATTACAAGGATCCACATGTGACCTCTTCCCTGGGAGAGGGACAGCAGAGAAGGGGGGAAGAGAGACTCCGGATAGGGCAAGATATGACAAAACAACGATGTATAAATTACCAAGGGTATATGAGGGAGGGGGGAAAGGGGAGGGAGGGGGGAAAAAAAAAGGACCTGATGCAAGGGGCTTAAGTGGAGAGCAAATGCCTTGAGAATGATTGGGGCAGGGAATGTATGGATGTGCTTTATACAATTGATGTATGTATATGTATGGATTGTGGTAAGAGTTGTATGAGTCCCTAATAAAATGTAAAAGAAGAAAAGAGAAAAAAATGATTAGGGCAAAGACTGTACAGATGTGCTTTATACAATTGCTGTATGTATATGTATGAACTGTGAAAAGAATTGTATGAGCCCCAATAAATTGTTAAAATTAAAAAAAAATACACCTGAAGCACTTAATCTTGGACCTGACACAGAATAACCAATTCATAAACTGAGATGTCACTCTTATTCTCTTGTGCCAGACTCTGAGCTCCTTCTTTCTGTAGGTTAGTATTTACACAAGTGTTTGCGAGTATTGAGAAATTAATTTAGGCCAGGAGTTTCTCCAAGTGTTTTACACATTCTAACTCATTTGATATTCAGAACAATAACTCTATAAATAACTGAATAAAAATAACTCTTTCTGTTTCTTATAAGATAAAACTGATTACCAGTAAAACCTATGGTTTAAGCCAGATTTATGTGATTACAGTCTATATGGTGTGTACCCTGCTTCAGAGTAATTTAAGTCATAAGTGATTAGTTTGCCATCTTGTTCTAGCACAGAAGCTTAAATATTCCTGAATATGCGGAGAGGGGAAAATTGCCTTTTAAACATTTTATAAAATAGAGATTGAGGCAGAAATGTATACTTGCTTATAGTTTCCTGACAAATATATAAAATGTTTCATACATAGTCCTTTTGTTGTTGCTAGGTGTCAGTGAGTCAGTTCCCACCCATAGAAACTCTATGCACAACAGAACAAAACACTACTCAGTCCTGCACCATTTTCACAATTGTTCCGCTGCTTGAATTTATTGTTGCAGCCTCTGTCAATGTATGTCATTGAGAGATTGCCTCTTTTTCACTGCCCCTCTTCTTTATGAAGCATGATGTGCACCTTCTGGGACTGGCCTCTCCTGAAGACATGAATGAATAACATAAGACTTGCCATACTTGCCTCTAAGGATCAATCTGGCTATGCTTCTTCCAACACAGATTTGTTTGTCCTTTTAGCAGCCCATGGTACTTTCAATATTCTTAGAGAGTACCACAACTTAAATGTGTCAATTCTTCTTTGGTTTTCCTTATTAAATGCCCAACTTATTAATTGTCTGGAACATCTTAGTCCTAAAAATAAGCTCCCTGCTTTTCAATACTTTAAAATGGTCTTGCGCAGCATATTTTCCCAATGCACTGTCATTTGATCCTCAACTACTGCTTCCGTAAACATTGATTGAGGATCCAAGCAAGACAAAATCCTGGACCACTTTAATCTTTTCTCCATGTTCTGTGATGTTACTTATTGGTCTGATTGGAATGATTTGGGTCTTCTTGACATTGAGTTGGAATCCATACTGAAGTATGTAATCCTTGATCTTCATGAGCAAGTGCTTTAAGGCCATCTCACTTTCAGCAAGCAAGGCTGTGTCATCTGCATATTGCAGGTTGTTAATAAGCCTTCCTCCAATCCTGGTGCCACATTCCTCTTCATATAACCCAGTTTCAGGGATTTGCTCAGAAAAAAGGTTAAATAAGTGTGGTGAGAGGATACACACCTTTCCTCATTTTCAATCATGCAATATTCCCTTGTCCCATCCTCACAACTGCCTCTTGATAAATGTAAAGTTTTACATGAGCACAGTGAAGTGTTCTATCCATCCAAATTCCTTGGAATAGTCAAGAAGATATAAGTTTTACTGTAAAAAAAATCCCTTGGCATTATCAAGAAAACACAATCTTTTGGTATCCTCTACTTTCTGTCAAGATCCATCTGACCCCAGCAATGATAACTCTTGTTCCATGTCCTCTTCTAAATTCAGCTGGAACCTCAAGCAGCTCTCTGTCAATGTACCTTTGTTGGATGATCTTCAGCAGAATTTTATTGGCATGTTATATCAATGATAGTGTTCAATAGTTTGAGCATTCTGTTGGATAATTTTCTTTGGAAGGGGTACAAATAAGGATTTCTTCTAGCCATTTGGCTAAGTAGCGATCTTCCAGATATCTTGCTGTAGAGGAGCGAGCGCTTCCAGTGCTTAGTTAGCTTATTGAAACATTTTAGTTGGTATTTTATGAAACCCTGGAGCCTTGCTTTTGTATAATGCTCCCAGTGCAGGCTTACCTTCTTCCAGCACCATTGGTTCTCACTCATATGCTAGCTCCCGAATGGTGGAATGTTGACTAGTCCCTGTGGCACAGCGACGCTGTGTGTTATTTTCATCTTCTTTTGATGCTTCCTGCATTTTCCAATATTTTTCACGTAGAAGCTTCTAATTTTATAACTAGAGGCTTGAAATTTTTGCTTGAGTTCTTTCACTTTAATATGTACTAAGCACTTTTGATGATGTAGGTTTTTGCAATTCTATTATATTTTACTTTTTCTTCTTCAGCTTCCCTTTGAATTTTCCTATTCAGCTCTTTTACTTCATCCTATGTTCCACTTGGTTTAGCTACACTACAATTAAGAGAAAATGTCAAAATCTCTTCTGACCCCCACTTATATCTTTTTTCCTTCTTGTAATTTTAATGACCTTTTGCTTTCTCTAAAAATTATGTTCTTGATGTTCTCCCTCAGCGCATTAGGTATTCTGTCATTCATGTTCAATGCATCAAATCGCCTCCTGAGATGTTCTCTAAATACAGGTGGGATAGACTCTATGTTGTATCTTTGCTCTTGTGAAATTTTTAACATTTTCTTCAGTTTCAACCTGAACTCAGATATGAGCAATTGATAGTCTGTTTTCCAATCAGTCCCTGGCCTGTTCTTTGTTTCTTTCTTTTTATCATTTTATTGGGGTCTCTTACAGCTCTTATCACAATCCATGTATACATCCATTGTGTCAAGTACATTTGTATATATGCTACCATCATCATTTTCTAAACATTTCCTTTCTATGTGAGTCCTTGACATCAGTTCCTCATTTTAGTCCCCTGCCCCAGCCTACTTTCCCCATGAGCACTTGATAATTTATATATATATTTTTCATGTCGTACACCGACCACTATCTCCATTCACCCACTTTTCTGTTGTCTGTCCCCCTGGGAGGGGGTTAAATGTCAATCATTGGGACTGGTTTCCCATATCTCTCCCCACCCTCCCCTTTACTCCTGGCATCACTCCACTCATTATTGGTCTTAAAGGGTTTATCTGTCCTAGATTCCCTATGTTTCAAACTCTTCTTATCTGTACCAGTGTACACGCTCTGGTCTAGCTGGATTTGTGAGGTAGAATGGAGTCATGATGATAGTGGGGGAGGAAGCATTAAATAACTAGAGGAAATTTGTATTTTTCATCAGTGGCTATACTACACCCCGACTGGCTTGTGTCTTCCTGTGACCATTCGGTAAAGGGATGTCCAATTGTCTACAGATGGGCTTTGGGTCTCCACCCTTCCTTCTCCGTCATTCACGTCAATATAATTTCTTGTTCTGGGTCTTTGATGCTTGATCCCTGATCAATCGAAACCTCATGATCACACAGGCTGGTGTGCTTCTTCCATGTGGGCTTTGTTACTTCTGAGCTAGATGACTGCTTGTTTACCTTCAGGTCTTTAAGACCCCAGACATTATATCTTTTGATAGCTGGGCACCATCAGCTTTCTTTTCCACATTTGCTTAGGCACCCATTTGTCTTCAGTGATTGTATCAGGGAGGTGAGCACACAATGATATGATTTTTTTGTTCTTTGATGTCTGATAACTGATCCCTTTGGCACCTCATGATCACACATGTTGGTATGTTTCTTCCATGTGGGCTTTCTTGCTTCTCAACTAGAGGGCTACTTGTTTACCTTGAAGCCTTTAAGACCCCAGATACTCTATCTTCTGATTGCCGGACACCATCAACTTTCTTCACCACAGTTGATAATGAAATCATTTTGTCTTCACTGCTCTTGTAGGGAAGGTGAGCATCAGAGAATGGTGGGTTATTAGAACAAAGTGTTCTCGCATTGAGGAAGGCTTTGAGTAGAGGCCCAATGTCTGTCATCTACCTTAATACTAAAATGTAAATATATGTACATAGATCTATTTCCCAATCATTATATATTATGTACTTGCCTGTATTTAGATTTATATACATGTCTTTTGCCTCCTAGTTCTTTCCTCTATTTCCTTTTACATTCTTCTTGTCTCACTATTATGTTCGACCTTCAATTGGGTTTCAGTAATTCCTCTGAACTACAATGCACTTGATCAGTCCCCACCTGGCATCCTACGCTCTCCTTGCCATTGATTTTAGATCACTTGTGGGTTTGTTGGCAACTCTTTTCCTTTGCTCTGCCTCCCCCTCTCCTGTGCCTGTGCCCCCGAATTATCAGTCCCATTGTTTTTGTCTCCAGACTGTTTATCCCTCCTATCTTATCTAGATAGACAATCAAGAACAAAAGTAACCACAAAAACAAAACAGCAAAAGAAAACAACAACAACAACAAAAATAAAAGCATATAAATAGTTAGAGGTCTGCTTATTGACCTGTTGAGTATGATGGGGTGCCATGCCCCGCCCCCAAAGTCTATGTTTGGTATTCCTCAGGGACTCCATTGCTTTGGTCCCTTTGCTGCTCTGTTGCATGCCCTTAGTGTTTTGCCCTGGTGTGTTGGCGTCAGATCGGACACAATTTCCACAGTATCCTTGTCTGTTTTTATCTGCTGATAGATAGCTCCTCAAACATCTCTTCCCATAGATGTCAAGTTGATTTTCATGTATTTTATCTTGGAAGCCCATGTGTATAATCACTATTTGGATTATTGAAAAATATACTTGCCATGAAAAAAATCATGGGTCTTTCAAAATTCTGTCATGTGATCTTCAGCTTCATTGCTTTCACCAAGACCATAGTTTATAACTACTGTTCCTTGCTCTTTGTTTCCAACTTTTGCATGCTAATTGCCAATAATTATCAATGAATCTTAATTACATGTTTGGTCAATTTCAAACTGAATATGATAGAATTCTTCAGTTTATTCATCACTAGCTTTCACGGTTGGTACATACATTGGAATAGTAGTTGTATTGAATGGATTTCCTTCAAGATGGAGAAGTAAAATTCTAGTACAGACAGCATTGTACTTCAAGATACATCTTGAAATGTTCTTTTTGACACAAATATAATGTCATTCTTCTAGATTTTGCCTGTCTTGCCATAGTGAACCATATGATTTTCTGATTAAAAATTGCTAATACTGGTCCATTTCAGATCATGAAATGATATGTATGCATTCTATTGTGTTTTTGATAACTTCCAATTTTCCTAGATTCTCCCTGCTAAGTTGCAAGTTCAAATTATTAGTAGATTTTTAAAGCTGTCTCTTCTCATTTTGAGTTGTGCTGCATCAGCAAATGAATATCCCAAAGTCTTTGTCCTACAAATTTACACCATTCACATCACCATTGCCAACTCTACTTTGACCAAACAGCTCCTACTCAGTCATATTTCGAGTGCCTTACAACCAGGGGGCCCATCCTATTACTTTCTCTGACAATGTTCTGCTCCCATTCATTAGGCCTTCATTTCCATGCTACGCATAGAATGTCCAGTGGCTACTTCCTCTGAAGTGGGCAGTCAATTCCTTTGTTATTTGTGCTTAGTCTGTAAACTCTGCTGAATCCTGTTCACTTTGGTTGACCCTGCAGGCATATGCCATACCGGTGACACAGCTTCCAGCAGCATAGCAACAAACAAGGAACCACAGTGTGACAACTCGATAGACAAGGGTGGTACATAGTCATATAAGCTAATAAATAAACATTGCTTGGTTTGGGGCCAATATGTTTGATAGATATATCTTTTCTTTAGAGTTTAATTCTTTTCACACCAGACAGTCCTTTTCCCTCCTTCTTCTCCCCCCTTCTCTTTATTTTCCTTCTATTTCTTGTTTTCTAATTCTTTAAAATTAATTTCAATTTTTACTCACTCCTTTCTTAGCTTTATTTTAAATAATCAACACTTTGGGCAATCTGCTTGGTAAGGAAGCTACAACCTTGTCACCTAAAATGTGGCCCACAGATTATCAACATTGGCATACCCTAAGAGATGATGAGAAATACAGAATTCTAGTTTACATGCTAGTCTCCTACTGAACCACAGTCTGGATTTTAACAAGATCTCTAGGTGATTCATGTGCACATTACAGTTGGAAAGGCTGAGAACATGGGTTTGGGCATCTGAAAAACAAGGTCATCAATTCCAACTGTTACATTTATATGCATACTGTCTTGGTGAAATTGTGTGACCTTTCTTAAATAATTTTCTTATCTATAAAATAAAGTTAATATTTTGAACAACCATTGTAAGAGTTGGTGATAATAAAATTAAAATACTTAACCTGTAAAAAAAGGCAAATGAGGAGCTGATTCCAGGAGCCCATGCGGAAAGTGAATTTTGAGAATGATGAGGGCAAGAAATGTATAAGTGTGCTTTACACAATTGATGTATGGATTGTTATAAGAGTTGTATGGGCCTCAATAAAATGATTTTTTTTAAAAAGGAAAAAATAAAAGAAAAAGTACTTAACCTGTGTATTCTTATTTAGTTTCCAAAGCAAAGCTATTAAGAAGATCCAAGAATGTCTCTGTAGGTACAAATGAAGAAACACAATCTCAGAGAATGAACCTGATGCTCAAATGCACAAGTAACTAAGTGGTAAAATCAGCACTTCCCAGAACTTTGATGTTCCTTAAACATAGAGGTGATTATTGTTGCAATTGTGCCAACCAGAGGGAGAGAGGACTGGAGCTTTGCCTTTTGAAATTTTCCTTTATTTTTGTCTTGAACCACCATTTAAGTGATTTCGCAATTTTATTGCATTCAACAGACGGAACGCAATCAGTTAAGTGTATTTGTGGCAATGTCCCATATTAAAGGGAAGATAAGTTTTCTCAAAGCGCACTAGGCTGTGAGTGATATGACTACCAAGTATGAAAATAAGATGACCATTTTTACAGTCATCTTCAAGGGACCAGTCCCTGATGTTATACACACTCTCCTCTCAGGCCGGTTGGAAAAGACTCTCCTCATCTCCTCTGAGATATGATCCCTTCAGTACCTGCCTAAACCAGGGCCTCTCCTTTTGCTCTTCTGGGTGACTATCAAGTGAGTATCCTGAATGTAGCCTTCTCAGCAGTGCACTCTACTGAGAAGCATGTACATGAGAAACCTCTATAATCATTCTCTCAGAACTACCTAAGAAGAGTTTTACCCAGAAAAAATACCAAGTTGGTTGAGTTATAATTTCACTAAAAGGAATTTATTAATGCATTACTTGGGGTATGAAACTTTTTGAAGTATTAAAAATCAATAGGTTTAAATATTTTCAAGGAATAATAAAATCATCATTTTATAACCTCTTTTTAATGAATAGTGATGCGCGCTGAAATGTGGAAAGAATGGAATGTTACTGGGTCCATTCTGAGCTGTTTTTTCAGTGGGAGTGACTAGAAGAGGCATTTTACAGAACAGCCATTCTAGGTCACATGATCAGAACTAGGAACCGTTAAAGTTTTGTAGGAGTCCTTGAGTGATGAAAATGGTAAATGTTGGTTGGTGGTTCAAATCTACCCAGAAAGCCTCCGTAACAGGTCAGGTGATCTTTTCCCACAGCGTTGAAAACCTTACGGAGTGCAGTTCTACTCTGCAACAGGAATTCCACCAAGGCCACTGGTTTGGTTGTTTTATTGCCAAAACTGTTATTTAAACATATATAGCTTTCATATATTGATAAACATTTGACCCTATATTGGTGATTACATAATCTGGTGTCAACTTGCGAAAGGGTGGAATCTAGTCTGTCAATCAGGTTACAGCTTCATGACCTCATTTGGAGGCCCACAGAGATAAATAGCTGACTGGAGGCTAGCTACACACAGACACTCTGCTTGTCTTCCTCGTGATAAGCCACACGGAGACCCCTGATGCAATCAGAGCCCTGGAGCTGGAGGAGTCACATGGAGACCCATTCCAGTGCAGAGGTGCTTCCACCGCCACTGCATCCAAAAGACTTTCTACTTACTGGTCTGTGATCTTCTTGTATTTGGCATAATTACATGTGTTGTGAGTCTGAAGAGGAATTTATAGACTGGTATCAGACATATGTGATAATATTGGACTTATGAACTTGATCTGGATTGGGCTAGGATGTTTTCTTAATATACAATTACTCTTTGATATAAAGTTCTCTACTATATACATATGAGTGTCTCTGGATTTGTTTCTCTAGTCAGCCCAAACTAACACAATATGACACACAGAAGTATATTTGGAAATGACCAGATATTTTCTGGAAAAGCAGAGATTTCTTTTACAGAGATTTTTCTATTTTTAATGATAAAATCTTCCTCTATTTTCCAGGAAGGGCCTCAAATAAAGTATTAAAAACAGAATTCTCTAACTTTTATATGAGAATTTTATTCTCTTGTTCAATAGTAAATTTTGTTCTCTTTAGAAAATGTAATCATTTTTTAAAATGAGAAAATATAGGTGGCATAAAAATAAAAAATATGAATAGTAATAATGATGATGACAATTAAAGAAAATATCCACCAATTTCATAATCAAATTGTTAAACAATAAAGTCTCTTGGCAAATATCTCCCCATTCCAGCGTGGTTTACATTGCATATGGTTTTGTATCTTAGGCTGTGTACTCTAGAGGAGCACAATTAGTGAAGCATATATATAAGTGAATGGTGTTGCCGTTGTTAGTTACTGCCAGTTCAGTTCCAACTCATAGTAACTCTATATACAGTAGAATAAGAAACTGCTGCTGTTACATCACCCTCAGATTTGCTATATTTGAGCCCATTGTTGTACTCATTATGCCAATCCATCTTGTTGAAGGTTTTCTTCTTTTTTAACGACCTTTTAGTTTACCAAGAATGACTTCTTCAGGAACAAATCACATGTGATAGCATGTGAAAGTACATAACGTCTTACCTTCTTGATTTCAAGGAGTATTCTGGCTGTACTTCTTCCAATACAGATGTTTTTTATTGGTAGTCCATTGTATAATAAATATTCTTTACCAGTACCACAATGAACATTCTTCAATTCTTCTTCACTCTTCCTCATTCATGGTCCAGTTTTCACAAGCATATGAGGGTGCTTTGGTGGCGTAGTGGTTACTCGTTAGACTGCCAACCACCAGGATGGCGGTTTGAAATTACCAGCTGCTCTATGGGAGAAAAATGAGGCTGAGTACTTCTGTAAACAGCTTCAGTCCTGGAAACCAGAAGCAGTTCTAGCCTGTCCTGGAGGGTTGCTGTGAGTCAGAATTGACTCTATGGCAGTGACTTTAAGTTATTATGAGGCAGTTAAAAATGCCTGGCTTCAGTCAGACACGTCCTTGTCCTCAAAGTGGGGTCTTTGCTCTTTCATCTTTTAAAGCAGTCTTTTGCCACAGTTTAGTCTTATGCAATCTATCCATTGAGTTATTGACTGTTGCTTCTTTGGACATTGTTTGTGAATTCACACAAACCAAAATCCTTAACAACTTCAATTTTTTATCCATGTATCATCACATTGATAAACAAATGTAGGAAGATTTATTATAAGGCTATAGGTCAAGCATTATTCAGACAGGCAAGTCCCAAATCCAAGTGCTATGCAGCAGGCTAGTATCTTCTCCTGATGCATGTGGTTGCAGGAGCTCATGAATCTAGTGTTTCACATTCTATTTCATATCATAAATGCAGGTAGCACTCCCAAGGAAAGGTTTCTTCCAACTGACTGAGTGCTTTTCACATCATATGAAAAATGGGAAGTGATTCATAATGCCTGGCAAATGCCTGAGAAGTATAGCCTACCCAAGATGACATGTCATATCAACCATATCACTTTATTATGTACTTTTTCATTTAAAATATATTTGGGTAGCTTTCCATACAATAATTCTTCTGTACCATAAGTCAGTTAATGTTTTGGGGATGAGATCAGATAGAAATTTAACTTTTGTCACAATGAATCAAGCTCTGTTTTTGGAATATGAGAACACCTTAAATAGGATGTAACTATTGGGGGATTGTGTTATAATCAAACGCAATTTATGGATAGCATAATTTAAATTTCATATGATTTACATACAGCATGAACTATTCATTTTAGTTTTCTTTTTCAACCACATAAATATGTAAAGACCATCTTAAATCATACAAAATAGTCCAAGAGACATATTTGGCATATAAGTTGTAGTTTGCTGTTTCTTGCTCTGCAGCAGGATTTCAAATGCTCGTGGTATTTTATTCACTGTACGTTACTTACTTATGCAGTTTCATAATATTATACATGGAGCTTATTTCCATATTTTCACTCTTTTAACTATTAACATTAATTAATATCCCTATTATAAAAATGTATATGCGTTTTTAAATGACTCTGTTTTATGGCTCCAGTTTGCCAAAACACAACTTTTTACAAACCTAGAAAACATTGAGGGAGAAAGGAAAACTCACCGACTGGAGAATTCTGTGGAAAGCGAAGGCTGTGGTCATCACCAGTCATGATGTCTCCCATGAAAGGAGAGAAAAAGGAGCAAAGAACCAACTCTCAGGAGAGAGGATGTAGAAAAACTGGGTCAATTCTCTTCCTCTCATAAGTATATCAAATTTATGGGATTGATTGTGATGGATTAGATTATGCCACACTGTCCCCCCATATGTTGTCAGCCTCATTCCTGACACCTGTGAACATAAACATCTTTGGAAAGAAGGTCTTTGAAGCTGTTATTCATTAAATGATGTGAGGTCGTTCTGGAATATAGATCCCAGTCCTATGTACCTGGTGTTTGTATTAAAGAAGAGAAAAGATACAAAGATAGTCAGGTGGCAGATGACCATGTGGAGGTAGAAGTGAGTTTATGTCTCAGTTGCAAGCCAAGGAATGCAAGCAAGGGCTATTAAAAAACAGCTGAGTTTTGGAAACATTTGGAAACCAACAGAAGGATAAGCACATCTAGTTCCCCAGACAAATGCCCAAAGGAGCCTCCTCTGCAAGCAAGTCTACTGTGCAAATACTCACCGTTCTCACTCCACAGACTGAAGCTCTGTCTCTTACCATTTTCTTGGTTCTGCTGTCTGTACTGCCACCACTTCTCTGCTGCAAGTTTTGCCATCCCGCACGGTCCTTGGTGCTACCGTGCTCGGTCTCCTGTATCAAGGAGGTTCAGCACAGGGCTCTTTCTTACAGTTGTTGTTAGGTACTATCAGGTCAGTTCCAGAATCTAGTGACCCTTTATAATAGAACGAAACATTTGATTATTCTCACAATCATGTTCTGTTTGAACCTATTGCTACAGCCATGAGGTTAATTCAAATTTTTGATGATCTTCCACTTTTTGTGCTGTCCTCCTACTTGACCAAGCATGGCGTCTTTTCTTAGGGCTGAACTCTCTTGATAAAAGGTCCAAAGTATGTGAATATACTTTCTTCTTCTTTTATTGGAGGCTCTTACAGATCTTATAACAATCCATACATCAATTATATCAAGCACATTTGTACATATGTTGCCATATCAATTTCCCAAACATTCCTTTCAACTTGAGCCCTTGGTATCAGCTCTTCTTCCCCCGCCCTCCTTCCCCACCCTCCCACTCACCTTATGTACTTTCTTTTTTTTTTTGGCAGTTAAACACTTTAGTCCCTGCAGCAAATCAGGAAGATGCCAGCCAAGTGATTGGCTGGTGACCATGCTATGGATGCAGATGAAAATGTTCAATTCTAAGGGAGTGAGTGAAAGTAATGCACACTCTGGGTCACAGGTACAGTGGGACAATTGAAAGGGAAGAGGGGTGGGGTATGGCCCATTTTGCTACTTGTTATCACACAAGCTAGAAAACCCTACCCCTCTCTCCTGAGGGCAAAACTATATCCCACCCATTTCCTTTGCTTATCAATATCGTATATTCCACCCGAAAAGAACTGCGGTCCTGGCTAGATGCTCCACTCCAGGATAAGGCTGAGCAGCCCTGGCACCAGACTGCCATGTTTATAAAGACAGAAGGAGAGTCAGTGGGGATGGTGACAACTGAAGACTTTACACACATGCAGCACCAGCAACCAGTCCTTGCATCATCTCCCCTGCCCCAACAACCCCCTCTGGGGAAGGTCGACAGAACTGGGACAGCTCTTTCCTGGCAAAGTCTCTTGCTGGTCCCAGGTTGTATGACCCAGGCAGTAAGGACTTATGTACTTTCTTGATGACAGTGAATCTTCATTTGCTGCCCCTTGATCAGTTGTTTTAAACCTAGCAGAATGACAAAACTGACTAGTTAGAATTCTATGCACTGGTTTTGCAGTCCCATCCCACAAGAGTACCACGCCTTTTATTTGTATATTAGCAAATGGTCCAATCATTTTAGTAGGCCACAAGGACCTAACATTTGCAAAGTTCTACCCAATCATTTGTTAGGAGTTACAAAGACTATATCTAAAAGGGCCATGTAAACCAATTCACTACAATTTATGTATGAAGGTCAGTGTGGTTGGAGGGCAATGAACAAGGGAAAAGCACATAAGAAATGAAATCAGAGCATTGCCAAGGATCTGGTCACATGGAGTCTTGTAGAGCAGGTTACAGATTTTATTCCAAGTGTACTAGTGACAAATTACAGGGTTGAGAGCAGAGTTTTTTTTAGTTTTTTTCTCCATTAGTGTTTGTCTTTATTATTGTATTGTATGTGAAAATATATACAACAAAACAAATGTTTGTTCAACAATATGAATATGAATAGACCGATGCCATTGGTTTCATCCTCCATGTTGTTTCATCATTATCACTATTTCTATCCACATTATTTTGCCACCACTAAATTTTACCTTCTACGCCCCTTAAAGTTCTCATCCGTGTTTTGGAGTTACTGCTATAAATTTTATGCATATAAATGATTCTTCAAAGGAGAAAAATTTCAAAGTCAATATTTTTCATCAGTTGAGCTAGGTGTTGAATTATGTACCATTGTCTTCATAGTATACCTCTGATTCTATTATTGAAATGACAATAAATTCAGGAATACCTCCAGATTCAATGGATGCAGTAAATCTGATTTCCATAGGAATATGATGCCTGTTTTACATTTTTTACCTGGACCTATCTACTGGTTAGTGAGCCCTGGTGGTATTGAGTTGGGCTGTGATCTGCATGGTCAGCAGTTCAAAACCACCAGCATCTATATAGGAGAAAGGCTGGGCCTTCTACTTCCATAAATAGTTACAGTAATGGAAACCCTCAGGGTGTCACTATGAGTCAGCATTGACTCGATGGCAATGAGTTTAGTTTTGGACCGATTGACTCCTTGAACAAATATTCAGGAATGGTTTCTGGACAACAGCCATTTCTTCTGGTCTCAAGGCAAAAGAGGTTCACAAAGGCAATTAACCTTTGTACTAATGAGTACATTTTTGCCCCGATTTCAGGATCCTCTTCTTGCTCTACAGCTCTAGGAGAGTAGCGACCAGTTATAGCCTCTGTGGTTGCTTGCAAGCTTTTTAGACCTCTGATGTTACTCACTCCAATCTAGGAGATAGAATAGAAATTCTAAAAGTAACATCTAAAAAGTGCATGTTTGGATAGATCTACAAAGTCATGACCGTACCTTCCAATCTAACCCCATGAGGCACTTATTTGTAACTAAGTAGTAACTAAGTATCTCCAAGTATAGACTTATTCTCTTCCTTTCCCCCTCTTTCTTCCTTTCTGATGCTGTTATTTAAAATTATGTATAACTTCATATTGGTCATTTAAACATATTTTTTCTGGGACACGACTTAGTTATATATTAATTGAGTTGTGTAATTATTACCTTTAATAGATGCCAGACTTTCCAATACTACATGATATAGATTGAATTGGCTTGACCACCTCCACCTCCAATATCTTTCAATTTGGTAAGCTCTGATTGTCTGTATTATGTCTGCATATAATTATCCTATGAGTTGCAAATTCTAACTTTTAAAATATTACTGAAGCAAAAATAGAGACAATTATCTTCTTGAAATAGGACACAATCTACAAGATTAGGCTGTATCTTGATTGAAATATATATAAATGAGATTAAATAAGTCATCAAAGAGAGGTACCTATCTGGTCCCAGGTTTCTGCTGTGAGCACTTTCTAGACCCGGGGAATGCAATGAGATCTCTAAGGAGCACTAGGCTCACAGGTGGTGAAAAGAGTAAAAGATCGCCCACAATTGACAGAGGGACAAAGTGGTTCCCTAGAGCTTGTACCTTGAATTTGGATTTCAAGCCTCTTAAACGGTGAGAATAAATTTGTTTATTAAAGCCACTTACTTGCAATATGCAATAACATACATAAGAAACCATGATAAGCACAGCTTTCCCCCAGATCCTGGATGCTTCCTCCCCGCAACTACCATGATCCGAATTCTACCTTGCAGGGCTGGATAAGGCAGAGGTTGTACACTGGTACATATGAGGGCTGGAGGCACAGGGAATCCAGGGTGGATGATACCTTCAGGACCAAGGGTGTGAGGGGCGATGCTGGGAGAGTGTAGGGTGAGTGGGTTGGAAAGGGGGAACTGATTACAGAGATCCACATGTGACCTCCTCCCTGGGAGAGGGACGGCAGAGAAGGAGGGGAAGGGAGACTCCGGATAGAGCAAGATATGACAAAATAACGATGTATAAATTACAAAGGGCACAAGAGGGAGGAGGGAACGGGGAGGGAGGGGAAAAAAAAGAGGACCTGATGCAAAGGGCTTAAGTGGAGAGCAAATGCTTTGAGAATGATTGGGGCAGGGAATGTATGGATGAGCTTTATACAAATTGATGTATGTATATATATGGATTGTGATAAGAGTTGTATGAGTCCCTAATAAAATGAAAAAAAAGAAAAGGGAAGAAAAATAAATAAAGAAAGAAAAGAAAATGATTAGGGCAAAGAATGTACAGATGTGCTTTATACAATTGATGTATGTATATGTATGGACTGTGGTAAGAGTTGTATGAGCCCCTAATAAAATGTTTTAAAAAAAATCTACTCTCCAAAGAGTCATTCCCTTTCTTTGCCCCTTTTTATCTCAGGAAACCATCTGGCAATCATTGTCTCTATAAAAGGGGCTTTAAAAATCTGTGGGAAAAATGGAATTAAAAGATAATAAATTTTTTAAAGTAAAAAAGATTTAGAAAGATGAAAATATACTTATATAATAGGTAATTTCATATGTGTGATGATGCAAATTTGTTTCTTTTGAGACTGACATTTCTCTCAGCATAACGTCCTTGCAGTTTATCTACAATGTGGTATATTTCCAGATACTATTTTTTAAAGGCTTAGTAATATTTCATTATTAAGTCAAGAGGACTTAAAACACATGTTGTTGAAGATCCAAGAATACAGACTTTGGTATAGATTTCACCTCAGATTGAAGAAAATAAAAATGGTAATAACTTAACCAATACACATGATGATAAATGGAGAAAATTTTGAAGCTGCCAAGAGATTTCATTTTTATTTGGATATGCCATGCACACTCATGGAAACAACAGTCAAGAAATCAAATGGTCTAGTACGTTGGCATATTGCAAACCTGTTGCACAAGGCCTTTCTTTAGTCCTGAAAAGCAATGATGTCTTTAAGGAGTAAGGTGCACTGGTCCAAGCCAGGATATTTTCAGTATGCCTGTGAAAACTGTACAATGAAGAAAAGGCTTGGAGAATAATTGATGCATTTGAATTATGAGCCATTGAAGATCATTTACTATTCCATAGACTTCCAAAAGAACAAATAAATCTGTCTTGTAGGAAGTACAAGTTGATGCTTCTTAGAAGTTAAGAGGTGGAGATTTTGTCTCGTGGTTTGGATACATTGTCAAGAGGAGTCCGTGCCTGGGAAAGCATATCCTGCTTAGTGAAGTAGAGGGCCCATGGAAACAGGGATACCCTCAAAGAGATTGTCTTTACTATTATTATAAAATTATTGTTAATATTGATTGAGGTCAAGGCACTGTTCTCTGACTGACTCTACCAAAAATGAAAGATACGTTTACTTATGGCCCAAATATTTCACTCCCAGGTATATATTCTGTTGTCTTCATGTACATTCTAGTCAATTTTGACTCAGAGCAATACTATGGGGCTGTAATCTTTATGGCAATAAATGTTTGAGTCTTGTCTATTTTTTACTTCCTAGTGGCTTTGAATTGCTGACCTTTCAGTTTACACCTGAGAGCTTAACCATCGCACCACCTGGTACCTTGGAATATATGATACAAGGCTAAAAGTAGCAACTCAAACACATAATGTCCATTGAAGCATGATTTACAATAGCAGAAGGGTGAAAACAACTCAAATATCTATCAGCATATGAATTAATAGAGGAAATATGGTTCAAGCAAGTGTTGCTGTTAAATGCCTGTGAGTCAATTTCAACTCTTAGCAACCTAGTGTACAGCAGAACAAAACACTGCTTAGACTTGCACCAATCTCCCAATCATAAAAACAACCCATCGCAGGAATGGCTCAGGGTCAGGAAGTATTTTATACAGTTATGCATGGGGTCACCAGAAGTTGGAGATCAACTTTGCTGCAACAGATCCCTATCTGTGTTTTGGCCAAGACATGGCTCATGGGTGGAGACAGAGGTGAAAAGAATGCTACTGAAAGAAGTGCAGTATAAATACCTGCATTAAATATATATAAATCATTCTGAAGACATTTGTTGAACATTTCTTATTGGCTATGTGGCTGGTTGCCTCAAAAACATATATATTTTTTTCTTTTGTGCAGAAAATACTCTGACTACAGTAAGTTATTTTCAATAAGGTCTTCATAGTTCCAGTAAGAACCACCTGAAAGTTACTTTCAGTTGGGAAAATGTGAGCTATGCAAGCCTGGCCCTGGAGCAAGGGTGTTACAAAGCCATGTGGTGCTGAGAAAGAGCTTCCGGGCTATCAAGAGATATAGCATCTAGGGTCTTGAAGCCTTCAAGGTAAACAAGAGGCCATTTAGCTCAGAAGCAACAAAGCCCACATGGAAGAAGCACACCAGCCTGTGTGATCACAAGGTGTCAAAGGGATCAGGTATCAAGAATCAAAGAACAAAAAATCATATCATTGTGAATGAGGGGGAGTGCAGATTGGGGACCCAAAGCTCATCTGTAGGCAATAGAACATCCCCTTACAGAAGGGTCTCTTGGAGGAGATGAGCCAGTCAGGGTGCAGTGTAGCAACAATGAAACATACAACTCTCCTCTAGTTCATTGGTGTTTCCTCCCCCTAGTATCATGATCCCAATTCTACCTTACAAATCTGGCTAGACCAGAGAATGTACACTGGTACAAATAGGAACTGGAAACACAGGGAATCCAGGACAGATGATCCCTTCAGAACCAGTGCTGAGAGTGGTGATACCGGGAGGGTGGAGGAAAGGTGGGGTAGAAAGGGGGAACTAATTACAAGGATCTGCACATAACCTCCTCCCTGGGGGGTGGACAACAGAAAAGTGAGTGAAGGGAGACGTCACACAGTGTAAGACATGACAAAATAATAATAATTTATAAAATATCAAAGGTTCATGAGGGAGGGGGTGTGGAGAGGGAGGGGGAAAATGAGGACCTGATACCAAGGGCTTAAGTGGAAGGCAAATGTTTTAAGAATGATGATGGTGACAAATGTACAAATGTGCTTGACACAATGGACGTATATATGGATTGTGATAAGAGTTGTATGAGCCCCGAATAAAATGATTAAAAAAAGAAAGAACTTCCCCATCTGGGGTCTTAAAGGCTTGAAGGTAAACAAGCGGCCATCTAGCTGAGAAATAACATCATATCATTGTGTGCTCACCTCCCCAGTATGATCACTGAAGACAAAGTGGGTGCATAAGCAAAAGATATAGTGTTTGGGGTCTTAAAGACTTGAAGGCAAACAAGGGCCATCTAGCTCAGAAGCAGCAAAGCCCACATGGAAGAAGCTCACCAGCCTGTGTGATCACGAGGCATTGAAGGGATGAGGTATCAGGCATCAAAGAAAAAAAGAGCTTGCCCTCACAGGACTCCCTTTGTCTGCACAGCTGGTGTTCTGAGAAGGGGGACACAATTACATGCAATAAATGTGACTTCTGGGAGGTAAACGATTGAGATCTTGAACCTTTCCACGTTCTGGTTCAATATTATTAGTAATATTTGGGAAGACCAAGATAAACTATCAAAGGACTCATGATAGGAAAGAATATCAGGGTCCCACTGTGTAAATCACTATGACCGTAAACAGTGTTTGAACCAGTGCTTAGTTTCACCATCAGAGATGGGTGCCTTTTGAAAGTCCATTGCCCAACTTTTTCTCTTCAGCCTCCATTCTCTCTCTTCTGTTTGGATGTACTTGTTTGTAAGTTGGATATATAAACTTATATCACACATAGCACATTACAGAGGCTTTTAATTCTCCACCAGATTAAATTCTGGTGTCATCCTTCCTTGAAAATTTTCCTCACACGGAGCTAAGGGGCCTGCTTAGTGTTTTTGTTTTGTTTTCCGAGCTGCAATTTTAAATAAATATAGGTAGGTATTTTGATTAAATGCTTATTAAAATCCTCTTATACCTGAATCAAAACAGTATAAAGCTCTTGATACACCATTACAATTGTTTTCTGAAATTGTGTAAGTGAAGCAATTCAACAGGATGTCACCATGCTTGAGTGTCTCCTAGAAATGAAGAGGGAACCATACAACAAAGGACACGTTCCAGTCTGTGGGGGAAAAACCTATCTAACAGAAGATGTCTGGGTCAATGGCTGTGGCTTGTTTTGGATGAAAACATTTGCTGGAGTGAAATTTCAGTGCTGTGCCACACTTGTATGAGGTGCTTAGTGAATTATAAATGGGTTTTCCCAGTAAGAATTCTATAATTAGGGTGAAAGTTGCTCAATTAGTTCTGCAAAAGATATGAAATGGTCACATTTTTTATTTTTAATGTCTGCTACTTTAGATCTATGGATTCTCAGATCAGTTCATAAACATTCTTTTTCCTCAGGATCATATTTGGAAACTGGCAAGACATTCCTGGTGACACTGTTTTCCTCAGCACTTGACAGAATGTGCTGTGAATTTCATCCTAGGGATAGAGAGCAAAGGTGTTGAATAGTCACTCATTTGACAAGCATATATTGATTCCCACTATGAGACAAGTGACAAAGCTACAGAGATCAAAGTACACATTCTGTTTCATTAAATAATGCTGCTGAGAAAGACAGGCAGGCCAGTATAATACAGAGTGACTAGGACTCTCTAGGCTGTATAAATGGTTAATGCATGCAGTTGCTAGCCAGAATGTTGGAAGTTCAAGTTCATCTAGTAGTGACCCCTTGGAAGAACAGTCTGGGGATCTGCTTTAGAAATCATCAGCCAATAAAAAGTCTGTGGAGCACAGGTCTCTGACACACCGATTGTCACTAGAGTCAAATGAACTGTACAGCAACTGGTTAAGTTATTGATACCGAAAGTTCCAAGCAGTGGTAAGACCTTCAGAAGAGAAGCAATATAATGCACAGGAAATGGGGAGAGGTCAGGAATGAGTGCTTGGGGGAGGCAACCACTGAACTCAGTTTTGAAGCGAAGTAAGAGTTAGGCAAGGGAGGGATGGCCAGTGGACACTGACAGCAGGAAGAAGAGGGCATAAAACCACCTAGAAGTGAAGATGGTGAAACTCTATCTCATGCACTTGGGACATGAAAGAACTTGCCAAACTCACTGTCATTGAATTGATTGTGACTTAATAGTCGCCTAAAAGACAGAGGAAAACTGTGCCATGGGTTTTCAAGGCTGTAATATTTATGGGTGTAGAAAGTCTCACCTTGCTCCCATGGCAGGTTTGACACCATGCTTGGTAAAGCAGAGGGTCAGTGTAAGAAGAAACCTCTGGATGAGATGGGTTTACACATGACTGCAACGATGGGTTCAATATAACAAAATTGTGAGGATGACACATAATCAGGCAGTGTGTTGTTCTGTTGTACGTGGGGTGAATCTGAATCAGAGCAGCACCAAAAAAGAAATGAAAGAGGGAACTGAAATTAATTCCACATGGATAGAGAGTGAACCACATCATATATCAAACTATAAGGTTTACAAACTTTTTAAAGTAATGCTAAAAAGCAAAACAAGAAAAGGTATTCAATATCAGAGGCTTATTTGCTTACTAGTGACACTTGACAAAATGGATTGACACTGTGCTGCATTGATGGGGTCAACAATAAAAAGATCCCCTTACAGAAGGGTGGCGGGAGGAGACGAGCCAGTCAGGGTGCAGGGTAGCAATGATGAAACATACAACTTTCTTCTAGTTCCTAACTGTGTCCTCCACACCTCCCCACCCCAACTATCATGATCCCAATTCTACCCTACAAATCTGGCTAGATCAGAGGATGTACACTGGTACAGAGAGGAACCGGAAACACAGGGAATCCAAGACAGATGATCCCTTCAGGACCTGTGGTGAGAGTTGTGATACTGAGAGGTGGAGGGAGGGTGGGTGGAAAGGGGGAGCCAATTACAAGGATCTACATATAACCTCCTCCCTAGGGGATGGACAACAGAAAAGTGGGTAAAGGAAGATATCGAATAGTGTAGGATACGACAAAATAATAATTTATTTTGGGAGGGGGGAGCAGGGAAGGAGGGAGAAAAATGAGCAGCTGATGCCAGGGGCTCACGTGGAGAGCATGTTTTGAGAATGATAAGGGCAATGAATGTACAAATGTACTTTACACAATTGAGGTATGTATGGATTGTGATAAGAGTTGTATGAGCCCCCAATGAAATGATTGAAAAAATGTAAGAACAGTTGAGATGATGGTGCAGGACCAAGAAATATTCCTTTTGTATATTGGGTTCCTATGAGTTGAAACCAACTCAAAGGCGGTGAAAAACAATAGCAGCCGAAGCAGCAATGACAACTTCTCTTAAGGACCACATCATGGAAACTCAACCTTTGTCATATAAAATACTCTCCCAAGTTCCTTGCAGGACCAGATGGAAGCATGCACATTTGGCTTCTCCTGACATGACAATCCTGCTCTTTCTCTTGCTCAACAGTTCCTCTTGTGAACATATCCTTTAGAAGTCAAAGGACAGGGTCTTTTTTTAAGGAACCAAAATAAATTCCTTTGTATAGCTCAAAAGAGTTTTCTAATGTGGACACCAAATTTGCATCCTACAAAGAGCCATAATGTTCTTTGTGAGTCACAAAAACGAATCTTTTGAGCATGCAATGATTTGAAAAGAACTTTCATGTTCTTTCTATCTTCGAAAATTATGATCAGGCCTACAGACCTAGATTTTCTTTAAACACTAGAGGAATTTAAACAGTTTGTGGAAAAATGGAATTAAAATATAATGCATTTTTCTACAATTGTTTAGAAACCCTCGTGTACTTTCTTCATATATTATAGTGTTAATATTTCTCCACCACCAACTAGAGCCTCTTTTTAAACATATATTTTTAAATTAAGGATAGTTGTTCCTTTCCTCGCCGTTTTATCATGTGCATGGAGTCTACCGGTCATGTCTTGCTAGGCTAGCACAATGGTGAAGACACAAATTCAGGTGTTCTGACCAAGCCTCAGTGATTTCTAACCCATAAATACTGAAACATTTCTAAGCTCATTTTTTCATTTGTAAAATGTGGAAAATCATAAATGCCATCTTATCTCAAAGGTTGTTCCTTCCTCTCATGTATTAAATCCTATTCATCCTTTCAAGTCATCTCTAGTGTCTCTTCCTCTAAGATCTTCCTAAACTTATGAGGCACTGAGCTAGATTTGCCCATGATCCTTCATTCAGATCTCTGTTGGTGCAAACTTGTTTAGCTGCTTTAAAATAATTTATATGTCTTTCTCTTTTGCACTATATCATATTGTGGGCTCACTGAAGTCTCATTCATTTTTATATAGTTTGTATGTTTTCTAGAATATGGAACATAATAGGTACTCAATACATATTTGATGGGAGAACGATATTAGTTGTAGGTAGACTCATAAGAACATTACCTCCTCAGGGAAACTAATATAATCTTCTGCTTTCTTTGACAGAAAAAAAAAACTAATCTAAAGAATTGTCTTCTACAGGCTTATAGTGTTTTAACAGTAGCTCAAGGAAAGCATCAAGGTCTTGTATGGTTCTTCTCCTTAGCATTGCATTCAACTTATAATGAGCCTAGCACGAATTTATTGACAACAGACCCAACGCCTCTGTTGTCCTTCAAAAATAAATCGTGAACATCTTTCTCTAACACATATATTACAATAATTATTGAACAGAAATGCTGGAGGCTGATTAAAATATCCAAAAGCCACCGCAAACCAGCACTGGATTCAAAAGTTCTGTACCTTCCCATCCCTTGTAAGAATTTGGCTTTTCACAATTATGTGTCTTTCTTGTGGATGGTGATTTACAATAAGAAATTGTGACTTATGGATCATAGGAGCTAGGCAATGTAACAATATTCTTTCAGCCCAGAAGCAAACCTAGGCGAAATGATTTTTCATAATTTGCAGCACCGTGAGAACTAACTTTGAATGTGCAGCCTATAATGTAACTCCTGCATTTTTAACAATCCCATTACACATTATGGGGCAAAGATCCTCCCCATGATTGCAATATTATTGGTCAATATCACAATGATTATTATTGGTCAATGATTATTATTGGTCAACTTCTGCTGCTCAATGTTTAGTAGAATGTGTTGTAGAAAACAATACAAAATAAAAAATAGCAGACAACGAATATGGAGATTTGACTCAATAAGAGCTGTGATAAATTATAAATTATTATTATTTTCATATCTTACACCACCCGCTGTCTCCCTTCCCCCACATTACTGTTGTTTGTACTCCAAGGAGGTGAGAATTATATGTTGGTCATTGTAGTCCATTCCCCATTTCTTCCCCTTTCCCTCCCACCTTCTCCCTCTACTCATGGTATCGCTACTCCAATTGCTGTTCCTGAGGGGTGATCTGTCCTGCATTCTGTGTTTCCAGAGCTCATATCTGTTCCAGTGTACATGCTCTGTCCAGATTTGTAAGGTAGAACTAGGGTCATGAGTAGGGGGTGGGGGGGAAGCATTAAATAAGTAGAAGAATGTTGTATGTTCTGTCAGTGCTTGTGCTTTCCTTATGACCCATCTGTGAGGGAATGTCCAATTATTTACAGATGCGCTTTGGATCTCCACTCTGACCCATCATTTGCATTGATATATTTGTTTATTTGGGGTCTTCTGATGCCTGTTACCTGATCCCGTCGACACCTCGTGATCACACAGACTTGTGCGCTTCTTCCACGTGAATTTTGTTGCTTCCTGCTAGATGGCCGCTTTTAAAACTTCAAGCCTTTAAGACTCCAGATGCTATATCTTGTAATAACTGGGCACCATCAGCTGTGTTCACCATTATTTGCTTATACACTCATTTTGACTTCAGTGATTATGTCGGGAAGGTGAGCATCACAGAATGCCAGGTTTTCAGAACAAAGTTTTCTTGCATTGAGGCTCAATGCCTGTTTGCTACCTAAATATTGAACATTTACATATTTGTATATATCTCTATAATTATATATCAATGTATTTACATATATGCATGCCTATAATTTCCCACTATAAATGGCTTTGCCTCTTAGTCCTTTCCTCTAATTCTTTTTACTTTCCTCCTGTTCCACTGTCATGCTTGACCTTTATTTGAATCTCAGTATTTTCTCTTAGCTACACTTCACTTCAGTAAACTCCATCAGGCATTTCACACTCTCCTCACCATTGATTTTAGGTCTCTTATTGTTCCCTTGTCCCTGGGTTTGTTGGCTCCCCACTCCCTTTCTCTAACTTTCTCCTTTCCCATGTCTCCCTAGAGCTGTCGGCCCCATTGGTTTCTCCTTAGAATTGGTTATCTTGCCTATCCTATATGGATAGATATGAGAAAAAGAAAGGACAAAGAAATAAAAGGCAAAAAAGAGAAAGAAAGTAGAAAGAAAGAAAGAAAGAAAGAAAGAAAGAAAGAAGAACCAACCCTATAAAAATATCCAGGTCTGCCTGCTGACCCTTCTGAATGTTTTCCAGTCTGATCTGATGAAGTGCCATACCAATTCCGAGGTCTATTTTCAGAATTCCTTGGGTACTTCATTCTTTTTCTCCCCTTACTGCTCTGCTGAATCCTCTTCATGTTTTGCTCCAGTATGGAGGGGCCAGACTGGGCATAATTCCCACTCTGTGTTTCCAGTTATGTCCCCTGTAACCTTGTGAATCAGTGAGCAGGCATTGTGCCTAGTGGTGGGACCACCCCCATGATCTTCTCTGAGCAATGGGAAGTGGATGCCCTCTTCAACACATGGTGCCTGAAAAAAATGGATATCTACATGTAGAAAATTGAAGTAAGACCCTGATCTCACTCCATGAACAAGAATACATTTAAGGTGGATAATAACTCTCAAGGTAAACTCTCAAATCATTGGGGCCATCAGTGAGGGAATTGGGACAAACCTAAGAACTTTGATGCAGGGAGTACATAGGCTGTTTGAAATATGGAAAGACACAAACACAGAGAAAGCACAAATTGACAAGTGGGATATACTGAAGATAAAACACCTGTGTATATAGAAAAGACTTCACCAAGAGAGCCCACAGAATGGGAAAACACCTTTAGAAATGACACATTAGACAAATGTATTACTAAAATCTACAACACTCAGCTAGCCTACAATAAGAAAAGTAAAAAGATCCCATTGAGGATATGGGCAAAAGTCGTGAACAGAAGTTTCACAATGGCAGAAATCCAAGTTGCCAACAAACATGAGAAAATATTCCCAAACTTTAGCCATAAGGGAAATGCAAATTAAAACAACTATGAAATACCACCTGACACCTTCAAATATTTCCCAATTAAAAAACAACAACCAGAAAGCAACAAGTGTTAAAGAGGGTGTGATGAGATCGGAACTCTCCTCCACTGCTGGTGGATGTAGATATGAGCAGCCATTTTGGAAATCGGTAAGGTAATACCTAAAACAAATGGAAATGGAGCTACCATGTGACCCAGCAATTCCCCGACTGGACATATATTCAGAAGGGGCAAGAAACAGTCCACGACCACACATCTGTGCTCCAGTGTTGATCGCAGCGCAGTTCCCTATCGCAAAGAATTGGAAACAGCCTAAATTTCCATCAACAGATGAATGGATTAAAAAAACGTTGATATATACCTACAATGGAGTACTATGCATCCCTAAAAATCAGCAAAGAATGCATGAAGCACATCGACTCATGGGAAGAATTGGAGGAAATTATGCTAAGTCAAACGCAAAAGGGGCAACAAGTCCCTGATCTAAGCTTTTAAAAGCACAGGGGTATAGGGGAAAAGCCTCCAAGCACATAAATTCTTGGGTCAAGGTCTAGGCACCCTAGCTGGAGTAGACCCAACCCAGGGATGCATATGGCAGCCAACTAAAAAGGAGGGGAAAAGGGGATGGAGGGGGATGTGAATAGTCGGGGAACAGGGCACTAACACACACTGAAAAGCAAGGATGTTATTTTGAGGACTAAGGTGTCCCTGATTCAAACCACGGTATTTTCCATTGCCTCATATACATGTGAAAGCTGGACATTAAATAATGAAGAGTGAAGAAGAATCGCTGCACATGAATTGTGGTCCTTGAGAAGAATATTGAAAGTACCATGGATGGTTGGAAGAACTATAATCGTAATGCCCCTTAGAAGCAAGAATTGCAAAACTTTGTCTCGCGTGCTTTAACATGTTTTGATCAAGGGCATGATATGTTAAGTCAAGATATGCTTTCTTGAGAACATCTATTGGCCCTCATGATGCGCTTTACAACCACATGGATCTTTGAAATTCTTTGAGATGGCTCTAGATACCTGAAAACAGCTATCCATTCATGCCTCAGTAATTTCACCTATGCTAATGACCCCATATCTAGACATTATATTGTCTGCTATCTAGCTTATATTTCTCTTACCAAGTTAAATAGAATTCTGTGGGGGTTTGACATATACATGGAAGAATAAACACAGTCCTTATGTATTAAGTGAGGTCAGTAGATTGAATTGATTGACCTTTTCTTTATCCTTAATTGTATAATTAATTTATTGGTAATTTGGTAGTTTTCTAATCATGGGATCTGGATTTTTCCCCCCTTAGGATAAAAAAAACACTGATTTTTTTCCTTGAAAACTCAGCAGTTGGAATAACTTAGGCCAAGGACGTTGCAGAGTGGACGCTTGGGTGGGAGGAAGGAAAATGAATTTTGGTCTTTACACCAAGGCCAGGCTTTTTCTCATTTTACTAATGGAACAGTGAAGACTGTTTAAATGTCAGAAAAGTTTGAAAGTCATTATGCTTCTCAGCAGATCTTAAAGTTTTCATGCTCAACATTGGTAAAGTTTATCCATATTTTCATCCATGTGCAGACAGTCATGTGTAAAAACACACACACACACCTTTGAGAATAAGCAGTAAAAAGTTGGCTCTGATATTACTGGTCATGCCTGCAACAACTCCTATATTTCTGTCAGGTGACTTAGAGCAGATACTACATCCTTTAGCAGTAAAGGATACATTCTGACATAAAAAATAAAGATGGTCCATTTATACTTTCTGAAACGGCAACTTTCTGCTAATGCTTACAGATTAAGGGTGTCTATCACTGCCTACATGAGACTGTACAAAGAGTATAGCCCATCCTATGGATTTTAGAGTATGCTTTACAGAAATGCAGACACCAAGCCAACAATAAGGAATAGACACTCTGTTTGTAATCCTTGTCTAGTCAGTGTGCAAATCTGAATGTACACGAACTGCAAAATTTAGTCATCCACGAGTCATGGGATAACAGTGCTCTTATTTTACCAGGTCATGGGATGGTGCTCCACTGACATGAAGTATTTAAAGTAAATTTGCTTTTCTGAGCTGGAAAACATGTCTCTGTTCAAGCAAGAGTTGTGTGGAAGTTGTTTTGTTTTTTTAAACTTCCAGAATGTAACTACCATTTCAGTTCCTTCCATGAGATCTCATTAGAGAATTGTGCACACTGATTTTGAATACAGAAATGGAAAATACCATTATAAAGTGTATGGTTCAACCTTCCTAGGGATCTCAGACTCTCCAGCACACTTCTGTCGCATCAAGCAGTGAAGCCCAGGATGGCGTTCTCCTTCAACTTTCATCCATAACTGCTTCCTGGAACTTCACCAGTTGCTTGTTACATTTGAAACCTTTCAAATAGCTTTCCTATATCTTTAGATATTTACTCATTCCCAGATACTATGCTTTTCCCCTTTGGCTAAATAGCAACAGAGCATAAACGATTCAAACACAGTGAGTATTCAGTCCTTTCTTCAACAATACTAGCCAATAAAGAACATGGGAGTCCAGGAAGATGGCCGACAGGGACACCTGCATACTCTGAGAGCTCCTCCAAACAAAGAGGGATTGGCGACCAGGTAGCTGAATAGTAAGAGTCTGGTGAGTGAAATATCCCCCAGGGACAACACCCCAGTCCCACCCCACGTATTTGTCCTGAGCAGGGGTCTAGGTGAAAGAGGACCGGACTCGTGGGACATCTCTGGTCACTAAGCTGCCGTGAGCTCACTGGCGACCGGCGTAGGCTCCATCCCCAAACCGGACCCCGGCCCAGAGCCGCTTGCCTGCCCTGCCTAGACAGGCGCAGCAGGTCACGCTCCCCTACACCAGTGGCCCACTCGCGGATCCCCACTGGGAGAGAAGCTTTCCTCTCCCGCGGTTCCCCTCTCCCCGCAGGGCAGCGATCTGCCCTCGGCCCGAGTCCCTATCCTCCATTCATCCAAGCTCAGGGGAGCGGACCCACGGGTTGTCTGGCGACCCCCACGGGGGACCATCCACCCGCACCGCTGCCGCGGACCTCTCCACCTGCCCTCCGTGCGCCGGCCTCCCACCCCCGCCCGCCCCCGTCAGCCCCTGGCAGCCTAGTGCCAGCTCCACTGCTGGCGGGGACCCTGCGCTGAGCACTTCCCGCCGACAGGAGCCATAGCCCAACCCGCGCCTGTCCCGGACCCTGAGCTTCCGTGGAGCACCGCGGCCCGCGCTGCTGAGTCTGCCCGCCAAGGGCCCCTCCCTGCGCAAGGCACAAGAGTAGGTGCCCTCCCCAGGGTGCTGCGGGGACCCCGGTGGCCGCGACTCTGAGCCTGAGCAGAGGAAGGGCGCCATTGCCCCCTGCGGTTTCGCGCCAAGCCTCCTTTGACGGCGCCATTACCCCCTGCGGTTTCGTGCCAAGCCACTACGGTCCGCGGGGTTCTGAGCTCAGAGCAGGGCGGAGGGCGAACACCATTGTTCCCTGCAGTGTCGCGCCGCTGTCTGCGCAGCTGTCCGGGGGGGCCTCCCCGCGCCCGCTCACAGCCAGGGCAGATCAAACATTCCACCTGCAGTGGAGCCTGGGACTCGGCTTTGCAGTCCCTGAGGAGCCGTAGGTGAGCTCCAGCCGGCTCTCACCACCTGGGGGCCCTGTGGGGTCCCCAGTGCCAGCCCTAAGCCTGCCTCAGCCCGCCCCAGCCACCCCAGGAGACGGCACAGTGGCCTGAGCCTCCACACAATAAGGTTACTCCTGTCTCCCAGAAGTATGGGGCCTATGAAAGGATCAAGGAAAAATCAACATACCACGTCACTCCCAACAAAAAAATCAGAGAAACGAGGCACTTTAACAGACCTAACGTCACTCATAGAAGAAACAGATATAGATCAGCCACAAAAGGAAATCTTCAGAACTCTGCTTGCAGTAATACAGGAGCTAAGAGAAGCAAACCAAAATAAGGATGCAACGATAGAGGGGATGAAATGCACAATAGAGGGGATGAAGTCCACAATAGAGGGGATGAATACTACCCCCCAAAAGGAACTGCAGAAACTAACAGAGGAGGTAGCAGAGGCCACACAAAAGGTCACAGAAGCTATATCTAGGCTTGAGGAGGCTGAGAACCGTATCAGTGAACTCGAGGACGCTCAAACCAAACGAAGCAAGCGAGAAAAACAATCAGATAGGAAAATTAAAGAAACAGAAGACAGCCTGAGATCAATGACAGATGCTATGAAGAGGAATAATATTCGAATAATCGGTCTACGGGAACACAACATAACACACAAATCGACTGCCAAGAAAGCAAAGGAATTTCTGGAAGAAAATTTCCCCAACCTAACAAAGGAGAATCCGACTCTCATACAGGAAGCAGAGAGGACGCCGGCTAAGCTAAACACCAAGAAGAACACGCCAAGACATATAATTGTAAAATTATCCAACTTAGAGGAAAAAGAGAAAATTTTACAAGCATCAAGAGAAAGGAAGACAGTCACATACAAAGGAGCGCAGGTAAGGTTATGCTCAGACTTATCAGCAGAAACCATGAAGAGGAGGAGAGAATGGAGCAACATCTTCCAAAAACTGAAAGATAAAAATGCCTCCCCCAGAATCCTATACCCTGTCAAGTTATCCATTAAGATAGAGGGTAAGATAAGGGTCTTCCAGGACAAGGAAGAACTCAAAAATATACTGCAAGTCACCCGACCCTGCAGAACATACTGGCTGACTCACTATGGCCAGAAGACCAAGCTCCAACTAGAACCACCAGGAGACCACTATATAGCCCATCTCCATCTAGAAGCCAACATGCCAGCAACCCGTACCAGGACAACACGGTCTCAGGTGGAAAAGAGGACAGAATAGAAACCCTCACCTCAAACGCAGTACACTGATATGAAGGAAGATAGGCAAAGACCCAAAACACAAAACAGAATATGGCAACCATGAAGCCAGAGATTGTAATAATCACTCTGAATACAAATGGGCTCAATTCATATGTTAAAAGAAAGAGGCTGGAGGATTGGATTAGAAAACATAACCCATCAATCTGCTGCCTGCAAGAGACACACCTTAAGCGAGCAGACAAGCATATGCTGAGAATAAAGGGCTGGCAGAAAGTTTACCAAGCAAATGGTAACTCCAAGAAGGCAGGAGTGGCTATCTTAATCTCCGACAAAATGGATCTCAAGATCCAAAACATAAAAAGAGACAAAGAGGGACATTACATAATGCTCAAAGTTTCAGTAAACCAGGAAGCACTTAGCATACTGAATATTTACGCACCTAATAATGGCGCGGCAAATTTCGTCAAACAAACTATTTAAAAAATGACAGAAGAAATCACGGAAACAACAATAATAGTGGGGGACTTCAACACTCCACTATCAGAGAAAGACAGGTCACAGGAAAAGAAGCTCAGCAAAGAGGCCAGAGAGCTAAACAATGTAATTAGGCAACAGGGCCTGATAGACATCTATAGAGCCTTTCATCCAAAAGCAAAAGGTTTCACATTCTTCTCCAATCCACACGGATCTTTCTCAAGAATAGATCACATGCTGGGGCACAAGGCCAGCCTGAGTAAATTCAAACACATAGATATTATCCAGACGTCTTTCTCAGACCACCATGCCATAAAGCTGGAGATTAATAGGAGGGCACCCAGAAAAGCAAGGGCCACCAATTGGAGAATAAACAACGATCTCCTGCGACGTGAATGGGTTAAGGTCCAGATCAGAGAGGATATCAGGAAGTTTCTAGAAACTAATGAGAACGAGCATACAACATATCAAAACTTATGGGACACTGCAAAGGCAGTTATCAGAGGTAGCTTGATATCACTGAATGTATATATGAAAAAAGAAGAAAGGCGTATGACAGATATGTTAACACAAAACCTCCAACAACTAGAATAGAGTCAACAGAACTACCCCTCCAATAGCAAGAGAAAAGAAATAATAAAAATCAGGGCGGAGTTAAACCAGTGGGAAGACAAAAGAACAATGTAAAGGATTAACACAACTAGAAGCTGGTTTTATGAACGAATTAATAAAATTGACACTCCCCTGGCAAAGCTTACCAAAGATAGAAAGGAGCAATCATCAATAGCCAGGATGAGGGATGAATCGGGGGCAATAACAACAGACCCCAATGAGATAAAAAGGATAATCACAAAGTACTATGAAGGTTTGTATTCTAATGAATTCAGAAACCTGGAAGACATGGATAAATATTTGGAAAAACAATCTATCCCTAGATTATCTGAGACAGAGATCAAGAACCTCAACAAACCCATAGCGAAGGAAGAAATAGAGAGTGTCATCAAAAACCTACCAAGGAAAAAGGCCCCAGGGCCAGATGGCTACACAGCAGAATTTTACCAAACATTCAGGGAAGAGCTGACACCGATCCTCCACAAAGTATTCCATAACATAGAAAAGAACGGTAAGCTCCCAAACTCATTTTACGAAGCCAGCATTACTTTGATACCCAAACAGGGAAAAGATCCCACAGGTGTAGAGAATTATAGACCAATATCTCTAATGAACATAGATGCAAAAATCCTTAACAAAATATTGGCCAATAGAATACAAAGGAACATCAAACATATCATTCACCACGACCAAGTAGGATTCATCCCAGCGATGCAGGGATGGTTTAACATCCGAAAATCCATCAATATCATACACCACATCGAGAAGAAAAAGGATAAAAACCATATGATAATATCCATAGATGCAGAAAAAGCATTTGACAACATCCAGCACCCGTTCCTAATCAAAACACTCATGAAGATAGGATTGGAAGGTAAGTTCCTCAAGCTCATACAAGCTATCTATGAAAGACCAACAGCCAAAATCATAGTCAATGGAGAAAAGACAAGAACAATACCACTGAAAAAGGGTACAAGACAAGGATGTCCCCTGTCCCCTCTTCTATTCAATATCCTTTTGGAGGTTCTGGCTAACAACATAAGACAGCGGAAGGACATCAAAGGGATCCAGTTGGGAGAGGAGGAGGTGAAACTATCGTTATTCGCAGATGACATGATCCTATACATTGAAGACTCCCAAAACTCCACAGTTGGAATACTTACAGCAATAGAGGAATACGGAAGAGTAGCAGGATACAAGATCAATAAACAGAAGTCGGTAGGGTTTCTGTACATATCGGACAGGGCCATGGAAGAGGCGATTAAGAGGGAAGTACCCTTCACAGTAGCCAAGAACAAACTGAAATACCTAGGAATATATTTAACAAAAAATACTAAAGACCTTTATAAGCATAATTATAAAACCTTATTACAGGAAACCAAATGTGACCTTCACAAATGGATGACCCTCCCCTGCTCATGGTTAGGTAGGCTGAACATAGTAAAGATGACAGTTCTTCCTAAAGCACTCTACAAGTTCACTGCTATACCAATCCAATTACCATCAACTTTCTTCAAAAAATTGGAAAAACTGACCACCAACTTCATATGGAGAGGGAAGAAACCCAGAATTAGCAGAGAACTCCTCAAGAAGAAGGACACAATTGGAGGACTCGCCCTACCTGATTTTAATGCCTACTACACAGCTACAGTGGTCAAAATAGCATGGTACTGGCACAATGATAGACATTCAGACCAGTGGAAAAGAATAGAAAGCCCAGGGGTAAAATCATCAGCATATAGACAACTGATCTTCGACAAGGGTCCCAAAAACGTCAATTGGGAAGCAGATGTCCTCTTTAATAAGTGGTGCTGGAAACAATGGATATCCACATGTAGAAAGTTGAAACAAGACGTCTACCTCACCCCATGCACAAGAATACACTCAAGGTGGATCACAGATCTAGAAGTCAAACCCCAAACCATCAGGACCATTAAGGAGGGAATCGGGACTAATCTCAGAGCACTGGCCCAGAGAGCACATAGGCTCACTGCAACAGGGAAGGGGACACACACTGGTGATCTGGAAATCGACAAATGGGAACTAATAAGAATAAAACACCTGTGCACCTCGAAAGACTTTGCCAAGAGGGTGACAAGGCAACCCACAGACTGGGAGAAGATTTTTAGTAATGACACGTCAGACAAAGGGCTCATTACTAAAATCTACAACACCATCATGACCTGCAAAAAGAGGAAAACTGTTAACCCCCTAAGGAAGTGGGCAAAAGAAATGAGAAGAACTTTCACTAGAGAGGAGATCAATATGGCCAATAAATATATGAGAAAGTGCTCGAAGTCCCTTGCCATAAGAGAAATGCAAATCAAAACAACCATGAGATACCACCTAACACCCCTGAGGCTAGCCCAGATCAGTAAATCAGAGAGCAACAAGTGTTGGAGGGGCTGTGGTGAAGTAGGAACCCTCCTCCACTGCTGGTGGTCGTGCAGATTTGTAGAGACACTGTGGAAAGCAATCTGGCGATACCTAAAGAAAATGGAAAGTGATCTACCTTACGACCCAGCCATCCCTCTACTGGGCATATACCCGGTTGAAGCAGCAAATAAAACACGACCAGTCACATGCGCTCCAATGTTTATTGCGGCCCAATTCACAATAGCAAAGACTTGGAAACAGCCTAAGTTTCCATCGATAGACGAGTGGATTAGCAAACTTTGGCACATACACACAATGGAGTATTATGCAGCACTGAAAAGCACCAATGAGCACATGAAACACGTTATTTCATGGGAAGAGCTGGAAGGAATTATGTTAAGCGAGGTAAGCCAGACCCAAAGGGACAGGTACAACATGAGTCCCCTGAGGTAAGTACAATCAGCATGACAGAAATAGAAGAATAAACATCCATCCCACAATAAACGGGAGGAAGCATAGATAGTTGGAGGGAGGACAGGCCACACCTAGGGAGGTACATGAGAGCCCAGCATAAAGAATGAGTAGTGGGGTAGAGAGAGGGAGAACCGGGACGGGGAGAATCTGAATGGATGGTATGGGAGGGGGCAGGGTACTAACCCACCCGGGGGAGAGGATCGGTTGTGTCCCCACAGATCTGGAACATGCATACGGACCCCAACACGACACACCAAACAAGGAGGGCAACGCAAAGTACAGAGGTCTACACAAAGAGGCTGGACGACAAGCCGGCCCAAACCAGAATTAGGCCGACCCCCACACTCGAAGGGAATACCACAGAAAACAAAAATAGATCGTCTGGAGTGGGAAAGGAACTGACCCACCACACCACATCCAGAAGGAAGCTGAAACAAAAGAAGGAGAAAGGACATAGTGGAGTATACCTGGGTCCACCAAGCCCAAAGTCGATAGACCAGTTAGAAGGGCCCGTCATACAGAGAGGACCATTCAGCTGACCACACTACGAGATACGACATCCTGCACCAACACATGGCCCTACATGGGACAGCACCTGAGACAAAATGGGGGATGGGCGACTGAGCTGACCCCGCCACACTGAGGCAAACACTGGGGGCGTGCAATGGAGCAGCGGAGGAAGCAGAGCAAAGGGAGCCCGAGGGAGTATAAAGGATGGTCTAAAGGCCAACGAAAGGACCTTGAACTACTAGCAATTTTTCTTTTAATATTTGCTATCTTTTAAAATTTGTTTTGTTTTTTACCTTGTAAATTTTGTATGTTAGTGGCTTTTCTGCTTAACAGCATGTCGATGTTGCTTCTGTCAAAGCCATGTTCTTATGGGCCACTTGGGTGCAGTCAAAGTCATATCCATTTGTATGCACATATTACTATGTCAGCAGGTCCAACTAGACAAGATAGGCTGGACAAATAATGAGAGAAGAAAACAGCAGGACCAACGGTCCTGGAGGGACATGAGAGCATGGGAGGTAGGGGAAGGGAGGAGGTGTCGCCCAACACAGGAACAAGGGAACAGCGAATGGTTCAAAACCAGAGGAGGGAGGGGAGGGGAGGACTGGAAGGGAGTGACCAAGAGCAAGGTAACTGAGAGGAACTACTGAATCCAGAATGAAGGCCAAACATGGTAATGGGTCGGGAGGAAAGCAAAAGGAAATAGAGGAAAGGAGTAGGAGGCAAAGTGCATACAGAGAAGCCTAAATACAGACATGTACATATGTAAATATATTTATGATTATGGGGGCAATAGATTTATATGCATATATTTATAGGTTCAGTAGTAGGGTAGCAGATGGACATTGGGCCTCCTCATGCATAATCCCCCAATACAATAGCACCTCGCCCTGCTAAGCAGCCATTGCAGGATACCCATCTTCCCGACATGATCACTGAAGACAGCCGTGTGTGTAAGCAAATGTGGTGAAGAAAGTGATGGTGCCCGGCTATCAAAAAAAGATATAGCGTCTGGGGTCTTAAAGGCTTGAAGGCAAACAAGCGGCCATCTAGCTCAGAAGCAACAAAGCCCACAGAGAAGAAGCACACGGCCTAAGCGAATACAAGGTGTTGAATGGACCATGTAGCAGATACAAAGGAACAAAAACAATCATTGTGTGATCACCTTCCTCACATAATGGCTGAAGACGAAAGTGTGCATAAGCAAGTGTGGTGAAGAAGGCGGATAGTGCCTGGCTACTGAGAGATATAGCGTCTGGGGACTTAAAGGCTTGAAAGCAAACAAGCGGCCATCTAGCCCAGAAGCAACCGAGCCCACACGGAAGCAGCACACCAACATAGGTGACCATGAAGGACAGAGGAGACCAGGTCTCCAATATCAAAGGTGGGGTGGTGGTGAGAATCACATCACCGTGAAAGAGGGGGAGTGCATGATGGGGACCCAATGCCCACCTGTAGAGAGCTGAACACCCCTTCCAGAGGGGTAGTGAGGAGGAGATGGGCAACACAGGGTTCAGTGTAACAACAATGAAACTCAAAACCTTCCTCTAGTCTCTGAACGCTTCCTCCCCTCCCAATCATCATGACCCCAATCCTACCTTGCCTTGCGGACCTGGTTGTACCAGAGGATGTACAGCGGTGCAGTGGGGATCTGGAGGCACAGGGAATCTAGGACAGACGAACCCTTCAACACCAGAGGTGGGAGTGGCGACACCAGGAGGGAAGGGCATGTAGAAAGGGAGAACCGATCTCGGAGATCTATGTGTAACCTCCTCTCTGGGAGATTGGCAAGGGGGAGGCGGGTGAGGGGAGACGCCGGGGAGTGTAAGATAAGATATAATAATTATTTATAAACTATCAAGGGACCAGGGGTGGGATTGGGGAGGGAGGGGGATGGCTGGAAAGAAAGGGAAACCGAGCTGATTCCAGGAACCCAAGTGGAAGGTGAATTATGAGAGTGACGAGTGCAACGAATGTATAAGGATGCTTTGCTCATTTGATGTATGTACAGATTGTGATAAGAGCCTTATGAGCCCCAATAAAAAGATTAAAAAAATGATTAGGGCAAAGAATGTACGGATGTGCTTTATACAATTGATGTATGTATATGTATATGTATGGATTGTGATAAGAGTTGTATGAGCCCCTAATAAAATGTAAAAAAAAAAAAAAAAGAATACTAGTGTATTCAATAATCAAAAGGCTCCATCTTACCTCTCATATTCAGATCCAAACTCTTATTGTGGCCTAACATGGCACTTACCTGGCTGGTAACTAAAAGGTTGACAGTTTGAATCCACCAACCACTCAGCAGGAAAAAAAAAAAAAGATGTTACTATTTCCTGAAGATTTCGCACTGGAATCCTTATGGGACAATTCTCCTCTATCCTAGAAGGTTGGCATAGTTGTTATTAGTCTGAATTGATGGCAATGGGTTCATTTTGAGTTGACCCATCCTTCTAGGTTATTTCAAAAGGAGCCCTGGGTGGTGTTTTTGTTACGTATTGGGCAGTGATCTTCAAGGTCCGAGTTTTGAAACCACCAGCCACTCTGATGAAGAGAGATGGGATTTTCTACTCCCATAAGCAGTAACCTCAGAGACCTCAAAAGGTCCGTTGTACCCTGTCTTATAGAGTCCCTATGAGTCAGTTTTGACTCAATGACAGTGAGGTTGACTTTAGTTACTTTCTCTCCAATTCACTGTGTCCTGCTCCTGTGAAGCTTTCTCTTTTCCAATCCAAGTTTATATTTTTAGATTTCATTCAGCTACCATGTTTCCTTCAGCATATGTCCCCCCCAACTCCAAATCATTTTATTAGGTGCTAATCCAGACATGATATCATTTCACAGTTCAACCACATGAAGCAGTATTTTACATTTACTACCACTATCAGTTTCAAAATATTTCTTCCTTCTTGAACTGGTTGATATCAGCTCCCTTTCCCTGCTCCCCCTCCCAGGAATCCTTATTCTGGATGTTTTCTATATAGGTTCACCAATCCTGGGTTTCATATACAAAATAACAGGCATATCTTTTAAGCAGATTTCTTTCAGCGCTATTACTGATTTCCAGTACATTTAAGATTCATCTAACAGATATTGAATGCCCAAATTTGACAAGCATACCTTCTATGTATGTCCATAAGATACCTGAGATGCATGTAGGCTTCTAATAGATATCAGTGGTTGACATAAGCTTCTGTAAACTAAATTATGATTTTTGACTGGCAGTATATGTACAAAATGCTTTATAGGAAAAGATAATGGAATTAAAATATAAAACTGTATTTCCTAGACACAACTCAAACTCATTACCACAATTAGTTGTGACTCATAACAAACCTAGAGGACAGAGTGGAGCTCCCTTTTGGGTTTATGAAGCTGTAAGTCTTGACAAAAGCAGGAAGTCTCCTCTTTTTCCCTAGGAACTCCTGGGGCTGTCAAAGTGTGGACAAACAGCTCAACACATAACCCACTGGGACACCCGGGATCTTTTCCCTACGCATCAACAACAGTTATGTTTTAGTGCTTCATATCTAACTAACTAACTGCCATGAGAAATTACTTAGACATGGGTATTCGAGTCTAGACTTCACATACATGGTTGGGTGGCTATGAGTTGGAATTGGCTCAATTTAGTTGGAATTGAGTTGGTATCTGTGAATTTTGGGCAAGTCAGTCTTTGGTACTACTTTTTCTTGATAGAACATGTAGGTAAAACCCTCAGTCTGTCTTACATGAAAAGTTTTATGAATAAAGTATGCTTTCTTAAAATATATACATTTCAGAAATGACTACGAGACAATCATTAATTTCTTTTTGTTTCATAATGCATACACATCAAAATGTTGGAAAGCTTCTGCATGCTTATCTGGAAAATGTTCTGGCTATTTTATGTGTGCTTTGTTTATGGTTTTTTTTTTTTTTTTAGATTGCGAGTCTTAAGAATGACTTGTAGACTTGGCAATTCATATCCTATTTTTAATACCTTCTGCTTTAAGGTTTCTGTTGCAGGCAAGAGACCAATATAGTAGGAAGATCAGACTAAGTCCTACAAGCTCATGGTGGCACAGTGATTTATTCTAGTGTTATTTAGAAACATTATTGAGTCAATATTACCTCTGATACATATATCAAATACAAAATTGTTTTATTCCCTTGAGTCAGGTTTATGATAAATTAAGTAAAAACTAGAGTTCTGTTAGCATTAGCAGAAATGGACTACTTTTACTCTCACTGTCCTTAGTCAAAAAGGGGACCCTTTGAATGTTCTGGTGAGTATAAATAAATAGCTGATAGCAAAGTGGAAAGCATGCTAAGACTAGCAACGTTCTGTAAACTACAAATGTCATTTTAAAAATAAGGCTGTTGAGTTAGATGCTTCTCCGGCATGATAACCCTGTGCTATAATTAACATGATTGCATATATAGTGCATTGATCATATCCCTTAGAAATTTCCACTAAAATTGATGAGAGTGAGAAAGATCTTGTTTCTAATTTAATAAGGCGACTTCTCAGTGTTTGCCTGTGGGAATACTGGTCTAGGGTGACGAAAGAGAGGTTTCTTGCAGACCTATGCTTACTGTGTTGCCTGTATTCATGGCTAGTATAGTCCTCCTCCATATTTTTCTTCCTCACTCACTCTCTTTGCAATAATAATGAAACACTGTAAAGTAAGGATCATTTCCAGTGTACCAATCAGAACACGGTGACTTGGAAAGTTTATTCGATTTGTTTAAGATGATGCAACTTGTAGAGTTCTCACCTTATATTTGATGGCAGAACAGAAGAGGAAGAATGGTGGATTATCAGGGGGTGGGGGGAAATGGCCAAGTTGTTTTACATCTTGTTTTTACCAATAAAATAGTATAAAAGTGATACTTTTTCCTGGGCAGCTTCTGGTGATTTTAAACTGCTGACCATGCAGGTTTCAGCCCCACATGTAACCACTACAACCCCAGGACTCCAATATAAAGGACTATTAAGCTGTAAATAATTACAGGAACAGATAGGCTCACCTTTCAGCTGGTGCATTTGATCACCTACCTGGCTGTTGGTCCAAAGTTCACAAGACAACATTGCTGGGGCTGTTATGTTATGATAGATGTGTTATGTTAGATGTTATGATATGTTTTGATGTGGATAGGTAACTAAAGCAGAGACATGAACTACTTTTCCTTGCACCAATATTTGAGTCAGAATCTAAAGCATTGTCTCTATGTAACTTTTGACAGATTACTTAGCCTCTATGGACCTTGAGTTTCTCTTAGATGTAATGAGAGTGTCCAATTGGGTGAAAAATATTAATACCAGATGAAGGTACAGTCTCTCCTAATGTTCTCCTTTGGAAGAATGCGGTTATCTGATTATTGCTAAGCCCTAGTTAGTTTCAGTTTTGACCTCTATATTAACGCAAAATTCCAGAGAGAAGGAAGTATCAATACTAATAAATTTGAGTTAGTATTTGTTATGGAATCCAATTGAATGAATTCAAAGTTTATTTCAAATGTTGGCATTTCTTGTTTTGAATTATCTTTTAGTATTATGTAGATGCTAGAGAGAAAAAATCTCAAACTTGCCTTCATTAACCTATAACCATCACCAACTCCAAGTTTGCTTTTCTTGATGGTGTATTATACTGTGAGTTTTGTGGAAAGGCTAGAATCAGTAAAATCCAAGCTCAAGATCCTTAAAAATCTTCTACCTCAGAGAGTATCGGTTGTGTTCCCACAGAACTGGATCATGCATACAGACCCCATCATGACACACCAAACAAGGAGGGCAACGTAAAGTACGGAGGACTACACAAAGAGACTGGACGGCACGCTGGCCTAAACCAGAATTAGTCCAACCCCCACATTCGAATGGAATACCGCAGAAAATGAAAATAGATCATCTGGTGTGGGAGAGAAACTGACCCACCACACCGCATCCAGAAGGAAGCTGAAACAAAGGAAGGAGAAAGGACATAGTGGAGTACACCTGGGACCACCAAGCCCACAGGACGATAGCCCAGCTTGAAAGGCCCATTGTACAGAGAGGACCAGATAGCTGGCCACACTGCGAGATGCGACATCCTGCACCAACACATGGCCCTACATGGGACAGCACCTGAGACACAGTGGGGGATGTGCGACTGAGCTGACCCCAACACACTGAGGCAAACACTGGGGGCGTGCAATGGAGCAGCGGGGGAAGCAGAGCAAAGGGATCCCAAGGGAGTATAAAGGATGGACTTTGGGGCCAGGACATGGCACCACACAAGTTTCATCTGGAAAACACTCCTAAAGGCCAACAAACAGACCTTAAACTACTAGCAATTTTTCTTTTAATTTTTGATATCTTTTTTTTGTCTTTTTTTTAACCTTGTAAATTTTGTATGTTAGTGGTTTTTCTGATTATCAGAGTGTCGGTGTTGCTGCTGTCAAAGCCATGTTCATATGTGCCACTTGGGCACTGTTAAAGTCATTTGCATTTGTATGCACATATTACTATATCAGCAGGTCCACCTAGACAAGATAGGCTGGACAAAAATTGAGAGAAGAAAATAACGTGACCAACAGTCCTGGAGGGACATGAGAGCGTGGGAGGTAGGGGAAGGGAGGAGGTGTCGCCCAACACAGGGACAAGGGAACAGCGAGTGGTTCAAAACCAGAGGAGGGAGGGGAGGGGAAGACTGATAGGGAGTGCCAAGGGCAGGGTAACTGAGAGGAATTACTGAAACCAGAATGAAGGCTGGACATGGTAGTGGGATGGGAGGAAAGTGAAAGGAAATAGAGGAAAGTAGTAGGAGGCAAAGTGCATACAGAGAAGCCTAAATACAGACATGTACATATGTAAATATATTTATGATTATGGGGGCAATAGACCTATGTGCATATATTTATAGGTTCAGTAGTAGGGTAGCAGATGGACATTGGGCCTCCTCACGCATACGCCTCCAATACAATAACACCTCACCCTGCTAAACGATCATTGCATGATACCCACCTTCCTGACATGATCACTAAAGACAGACGTGTGTGTAAGCAAACGTGGTGAAGAAAGCTGATGGTGCCCGGCTATCAAAAAGATATAGCGTCTGGGGTATTAAAGGCTTGAAGGCAAACAAGCGGCCATCTAGCTCAGAAGCAACAAAGTCCACAGAGAAGAAGCACACGGCCTAAGCGAATACAAGGTGTTGAATGGACCATGTAGCAGACACCAATGAACAAAAACAATCATTGTGTGATCACCTTCCTCACATAAACGCTGAAGATGAAGGTGTGCATAAGCATGTGTGGTGAAGAAGGCTGATGGTGCCCGGCTACTGAGAGATATAGCGTCTGGAGACTTAAAGGCTTGAAAGAAAACAAGCGGCCATCTAGCCCAGAAGCAACAAAGCCCACACGGAAGCAGCACACCAACATGGGTGATCGTGAAGGGCAGAGGAGACCAGGTCTCAAACAACAAAGGCGGGGTGGTGGTAGGAATCATGTCACCGTGAATGAGGGGGAGTGCATGATGGGGACCCAATGCCCATCTGTAGACAGCTGGACGTCCCTTGCAGAGGGGTAGTGGGGAGGAGATGAGTCACTCAGGGTTCAGTGTAGCAACAATGAAACTCAAAACCCTCCTCTAGTTCCTGAACGCTTCCTTCCCTCCCAATTATCATGACCCCAATTCTACCTTGTGGACCTGGTTATACCAGAGGATGTACAGCGGTGCAGTAGGGATCTGGAAACACAGGGAATCTAGGACGGATGAACCCCTCAACACCCGCAGTAGGAGTGGTGACACCAGGAGGGAAGGGGGTGTAGAAAGGGAAAACCGATCTCAGAGGTCTATGTGTAACCTCCTCTCTGGGAGATGGGCAATGGGAAGGTGGGTGAGGGGAGATGCCGGGGAGTGTAAGATAAGACATTATAATTATTTATAAACTATTAAGGGTCCAGGGGGAAGTGGGGAGCGGGGAGGGATGGGGAGAGGAAAAAAGGGGAAAAAGCTGATTCCAGGAACCCAAGTGGAAGGTGAATTTTGAGAATGACGAGTGCAACGAATGTATAAGGGTGCTTTGCCCAATTGACCTATGTATGGATTGTGATAAGAGTTGTATGAGCCCCAATAAAAAGATTTATTAATAAAAAAATCTTCTACCTCAGAAAGACACTAAAGCTCTACCTGTCAACTGTACTATGCTGGTGAGTTAAACTTTGACCTCAGAAACTTTCTCAATACAAAATTCCAGAGAAAAGGATATATCTACAGTAAAAAGCCTGAATTGTAAAAATACTTCTTTCTGGACTCAGAATTAAGAAGAAAGAAATTAAAGTACAGGAAGAGAAATAAGAATGGGAGTTATGGTGCGGCAAATAAAAGGGGCAAGCAGTCTGTACCAGCTACATAACCAAGTTTATGAGGCAGCTCCATGTTGTTGGATTTTGTTTTTAGTTTTGATAAAAGAATATAACTTTTTTTTTCTGTAGTGTTATAGTCTTTTCATAATAGCTCAGCTAAAACCAGATAATGCTGGAGTCATTTCTTCCTAAGAATTAGTCTTTTGAAACTGGCCATTGATATATTTTATAAGTGTCATAGAGTCTAAATGAATTCTTCTTAATGGTCTCCCAGGGATGAACATGTGATTGATAGAGGGTTAACTTCATCTCACCGCAGTGATGACGTTATATTGCTTTAAACAAAACAAGCTATTCTGTATTTTCTAACTGGGGTTTGCATAATTTCACTGGAATGTTGTACAAATCCTCCACTCAAAAATGACCTGTTTCCTGAAGCTAGACTGAACCTGTATCCAGACTCTGGCTTTTAGGAATGCCCAGCATGTCTAATATCATCCTCTAGGAAAACCGGAGTTGTCCTTCACCTTCTCGTACAATTACTTTTGCTGGTAATGTTATAGAAATGTGCTGCTGTAGCAGAAACTTTATAAAAATGTGCTGTTGTAACAGAAAATTTACATTTCTATATGAATTATTGGTTTATGGAAGGGGTAGATATATGTAGAGCTGCTTGCATATATTTTCATTTCAAAAATTCAAACAGTCCTATTGCCCATTTTACCATAATTTGTTAATCATTACCTTAAAATTCTTCCTTAAGGATCAAATCAGGCAGTGAATTCTCAAAAATACAAAACAAAAACTTTTCTAAAGCTCACTGGTACTGAAATGGTGAAGTGCTCAGTGGATAACTGAGAGACAAGTAGTTCAAACCCACAAGCATCTCAGTGGGAGAAAAGAACTGATTATCATTTCTGGTAAAGGTTAAAAAATATGAAATCCTGTGGTTTCTTTGGGTTTGCTATGAGTTGTAATAGACGTGATGATTAACAACAACAAAATAGCTACCTCAACTCACCTATGCTGCCCCTTCTTGTCATTATACTGCCCCCTATCACCCTTTGATATCTATTATGTAATATTGTAGCTTATCACTAATGTTTCCTCTACATTGTTGTTGTTGTTAGGTACCATTCACTCAGTGACAACCCATATCAACCTTGTGCACAAGTGAACAAACCATTACTTGATCACACACCATCCTCACAAGTTCTTATGCTTGGGCCCATTGTTGCATCCATAGTGTGAATCCATCTCCTGAAGGTCTTCCAAATTTTTTGTGCCCTTCTACTTTACCAAACATGATGCACTTCTCCAGGTACTGGTCCTTCTTGACAATATGTCCAAAATATGTAAAACTAAATTTCACCGTCCTTGCCTGTAAGCAGCATTCTGGTCATCCTATTCCCCTGACATATCATTAGTCCATGATAATTTCAACATTCTTCTCTAGCACCACAATTCAAATGCATCAATCTCTCTTCAGTCTTATGTATTCAATGTCCAACTTTCAAATGCATAAGGAACTGTTGAAAATATGATGGCTAATGTCAGGTTTGCCTTAGTCCTCACAGTAACATACTTGCTTTTCAACACTAAAGAGGTCTTGTTCAGCATGCTTACCCAATACATCTTGTCATTTGATCTCTTGAGTACTGCTTCCAGCAACGTTGATTGTGGATCCAAGCAAGACAAAATCCTTGACAGCTTCAAACTTTTCTCCATTTATCATGATACTACCTGTTTTTCCATGTGTGAGGAGTTGGATCTTCTTGACATTGAGTTATCATCCAAACTGAAGGCAGCAATCCTTGATCTTCATCAGCAAGTGCGTTAAACCTTCTTTGTTTTTGGCAACCAAGGTTGTGTCATCTGTATATCAAAGGTAGTCACTAAGCCTTCCTTCTTCCAGTCCTGATGCCACATTCTTCTTCATAGAGGCCAGCTCTCTGGTGGTTTGCTCAGCACACAGATGGAATAAATATGGTGAGATGATGCAAGCCTGTTGCATACTTTGCCTGATTTGATGCAGTAGTTCCTTGTTCCACTTGAACAAACACCTTTAATCCATGAAAAAATTCTGCATGAGCATGATAAAGTGTTCTGAAATTCCTATTCTTCTCAAAGCTATCCATAGTTTGTAGTGATCCACACAGTAAAATGCCTTTGTATAGTCAATAAAGTACAAATAAACATATTTCTAGCATTATCTGCTTTGAGCCAACATTCATCTGACATCAGCAATGATATCCCTTGTTCCACATCCTCTTCTGAAATGGTCCTGGACCTCTAACAGCGGTCAATATACTGCTACAAAACTGGCTTGATGGTCCTTAGAAATATTTTAATGGGACATGACATCAATGATATTGTTTTATACTTGAGCATTCTTCTGGGTCATCTTTTGGGGGATGAGTATTGAAATAGACTCAGTTGGCCCCGTTGCTGTCTTCAAAATTTCCTAGCATAGAGGAGTGAGTGATTTCGGTGTTTCATTAGCCTATGAAATATTTTAATTGCTATTCCATCAATTCCTGGAGTCTTGCTTTTGCCTAATGCATCCAGTGCAGCTTGAACTTTTTCCTTCAGCACCAGTGGCTCTCGCCACTGTGCTACCTCCTGCAATGGCGGGACGTTGACGAGTTATATTTGGACTAGGGACTCTGATTATTCTACTCACCCTCTTTGGAAGCTTCCTGTTAGCATTCAATATTTTGCCCATAGAATCTTCAAACATTGCAACTAAAAGTTTGAATTTTTTCTTAAGTTCTTTCAGTTTCACCTTTTGCTGAGCGTATTCTCTTTTGGTTTTCTAATTCTAGATCTCTGCACATTTGGGGGGGTTGCTTTCTCAAACTGCTTTTGAAATTTTCTATTCAGCTCTTGGATTTCATCATTTCTTCCATTTACTCTAACGAGGCTAAAATTAAGAGTAGATTTCAGAGTCTATTCTGACATCCACTTTGATATTTACTTTTATTCCTGTCTTTTTAATGACCTTTTACTTTGTGAATCATGTTATTGATGTCTGCCCACAGCTCATCAGAACTTCTGTCATTAATGTTCAGTGCTTTGAAACTGCTCTTGGGGTGTTCTCTAAATTCAGGTTGGATTAACTTAAGGTCTTTTTTTTTGGCTCTCATGGATTTTTTTCATTTACTTCAGCTTTATCTTGAACTTTCATATGAGCAATTGATAATCTGTTCCACAGTCAGACCCTGGCCTGGTTTTAGCTGCTGATAACGAGGTGCTCCATCATCTCTTTTCATTTTGATTTATTTGTTTTCCATCTAGAGAATATCATGTATATAGTTGCCTTTTGTGTTGTTGAAAAAAACTATTTGTTATGAGCAACTCCTTGGTTTTGAAAAATTATTCAATGTGTTCTCCAGTTTTATTTCTATCACCAAGTTCATATTTTCCAACTCTAGTTCCTTTCGCTTTGTTTCCAATTTTTGCATCCCCATCTCTAATAATTATCAATACATCTTGATGGCTTATTTGATCAACTTCCTACTGAAGTCCTTGGAAGAATTCTTCATTTTTTTTCATCACTAGCTTGTGATTGTTGCTTAATTTGTATAAAGGTTGTATTAATTGGATTTCCTTAAAGGTGGATAGATATAATCTTATCCCAGAAAGCTGTGTACTTCATAACTATTTTGCAAATTTCCTGGTTGACAATGAATGCAATGTCATTCCTCTTTATTTTGTCACTCCTGCCAAAATAAATCAGATGGTTTTCTGATTCAAAACATCCCAAACCAATCTATTTCAACTTACTAATGCCTAGGATATTAATACATTCCATTTTGACAACTTCCTATTTTCCTAGATTCATACTTGGCAATTTCCAAGTTCTAATCATTAGCATATTTTTTTCAATTGTTTCTCCTTACCTTGAGATGTGTCTCATCAGCAAATGAAGGTTCTGAAGGATCCACTCCTCAGGCTTCACCTGACTCATGTCCCCATGTTTGCCTTCACTCTGAGAAATCAGTTTCTCCTCAGTCACATTTTGACTGCCCTCCTATTGGCACAGCCCATCTTCCCACAGTATCTCAAACAGTGTGTGTGTGTGTGTGTGTGTGTGTGTGTGTCTCATAGGTAACACTATATTATGAGGTATGACAATGTTTCAGAGCTATACATAAGATTTTCAGTAGTTCCTTCCTCTGAAGTGGGGAGCCAAATCTTTCTTCATTGTCTGTTCTTAGTCCAGAAGCTTTGGTGAAACCTGTTTCTTTTGATTCCCCGGCTGACTTTTGAAATACCAGTGACATAGCTTTCAGCAACACACAGCCACTACAGTACAACAAACTGACAAACAAATGGTGGTCCTCTCCTTTAGATCGGAGATATGAGTGGAACCCTTCTTTTCTATAGAAGCTTTTGAGTAGAGCTTTCATATCTCACATTTTCCTTTCTCTCCTCAGTTCATTGCAAATAATTGACAATCAATACATACATGTTAAGAAGTTACAGAGACTGAGCAAGAAGGTGATGCACATGGGTCAGGGAAAATAATTCTATCCACCTAAGTAGCTCACCTTCTCTGCACAATTCACTTTCCCTTTATCTTGGTTTTCTCTTTTGGTAAAGGAAAATGAGTTATACACAATGAGGTTGAAGGGTAGGTATAATTGTCTTCTCCTCAATTTGGTGCTTATGGAGCTCTAGTGGTATTGTGGTTAAGTGCTCCACTGCTAACCAAAAGGTTGGTGGTTCAAACTCCCCATCCACACCCTGGGAAAAATATGTGGCATAATGCTTCTGAAAATTTTACAGCCTTTAGAACCATATTGGGCTATTCTACTCTGTCTCATAGGGTCATAATGAGTTTTGAATAACTGAGCAGGGTTTAGGGATGGACTTGGGAACAAGCTGAAATAGTTCTTCTACAGACAGGACTTTGGGCAGTCCTGTACTCTTGGAGAGTCCATTGCATAATTTATGTTCTCTTGTATTTTCTTACTCTTACATTCACACAATACTTTGGCTAGAGATGTGGAATGGCAAAGTCACATTTTTATACTGAGCACTTTTAGCTTATTCTGCACTAAGGGAAATTTTAGTTATCTTTTTATTTTACATTTTATTAGGGGCTAATACAACTCTTATCACAATCCATACATATAAATACATCAATTGTATAAAGCACATCTGTACATTCTTTGCCCTAATCATTTTCAAAGCATTTGCTCTCCACTTAAGCCCTTTGCATCAAGTCCTCTTTTTTCCCCTCCCTCCCCGCCCCCCTCTCCCTCATGAGCCCTTGATAATTTATAAATTATTATTTTGTCATATCTTGCCCTATCCAGCATCTCCCTTCACCCTCTTTTCTGTTGTCAGTCCCCCAGGGAGGAGGTCACATGTAGATCCTTGTAATCAGTTCCCCCTTTCCAACCCACTCACCCTCTTTTCCCCCAGTATCACCCCTCACATCCCTGGCCTTGAAGATATCATCCACCCTGGATGGATTTCCTGTGCCTCCAGCTCCTATCTGCACCAGTGTATAACCTCTGCTCTATCCAGACTTGCAAGGTAGAATTCGGATCATGGAGGGGGTGGGGGTGGGAGGAAGCATTTAGGAACTGGAGGAAAGCTATATTCTTCATCCGTGCTACATTTTACCCTGACTGACTCATCTCCTCCTCTAGACCCCTCTGGGAGGGGATCTTCATTGGCCGACAAATGGGCTTTGGGTCTCTACTCTGCACTTCCCCCTTCATTCACTATGGTAAGATTTTTTTTTTTAAGATGCCTTATACCTGATCCCTTCGACATCTCGTGATCGCACAGGCTGGTGTGCTTCTTCCATGTGGACTTTGTTGCTTCTGAGCTAGATAACCGCTTGTTCACCTTCAAGCCTTTAAGACCCCAGACAGTATCTCTTTTGATAGCTGGGCACCATCAGCTTTCTTCGCCATATTTGCTTATGCACCTGTTTGTCCTCGGCGACTGTATCATGGAGGTGTGCATCCAATGATATGATATTTTGTTCTTTGATGCCTGATAACTGATCGCTTCGGGACCACGTGATCACACAGGCTGGTGTGTTCTTCCATGTGGGCTTTGTTGCTTCTGAGCTAGATGGTAGCTTGTTCACCTTCAAGCCTTTAAGACCCCAGACACTGTCTCTTTTGATAGCCAGCACCATCAACTTTCTTCACCACATTTTCTTGTTCACCCACTTTGGCTTCAGCGGTTGTATCGGGAGGGTGAGCATCATCGAATGCTAATTTAATAAAAGGAAGTATTCGTGCATTGAGGGAGTGCTTGAGTAGAGGCCCAAGGTCCTTCTGCCACCTTAATACTAAACCTATAAATATAGGCCATAGATCTATTTCCCCATCCTCATATATATATTTGCATATGTACATGTCTTTGTCTAGACCTCTATAAATGCCCTTTGCCTCCTAGCTCTTTCCTCTATTTCCCTTGATCTCCCTCCTGCCCCACTATCATGCTCCATCCCCACCTGGGTTGCAGCTATACCTCTTCGATAGTTACCTTACCCTTGATCCTTCCCTACCAGGTCTGCTACTCCCCACTCACCACCAATTTGGATCCCATGTTGTTCCCTTTTCCCTGGATTTGTTAACACCTCTTCCTAACCCCCCACCTCTCCTTATCCCAAGTCCCCCCGGAACTGTCGATCCCGTTGTTTTTCCTCCAGATAGTTCATCCAGCCTATCTTATTTAGACAGACCTGTGGAGATAATAACATACACAAAACAAGACAGAGGAAAGCAAAGCAACAGTATACAACAAAACAACAGACCAGTGACAAAGAACAAAACAAAACACATCAAGAAAGAAAAGTTGTAGTCAATTCAAGGATCGTTTATTGGCCCTTAGGAGTGTTTTCCAGTCCAGTCTGTTGAGGCACCACGCCCCGGCCTCAAAGTCCACCCCCAGCACTCCCTGGGGACCCCGCTGCCCCATTGCCCCGCTGTTCTGCTGCACTCCCCCAGCCCTTGGCCTTCCTGTGGTGGAATCAGGTCAGGTTCAATTCCCACACTGTCTCCGGTGCTGTCCCCTGTAACGCCATGGGTCCGTGAGGGACATCATGTCCCATAGTGGGGCCAGCCATGTTGAAAGGACACGTTTTTCATAATAATTATTTTACTAAACTCCATATGATGCAGGAGCAAAGCAAAAGTACACAAAAACACTTGACATTAAGATGGAACTCCTTCCTTCCAACCTGCTATGCCATTAATCAAGTAACCACAGGACACCAATCTAATCACTTCATTTCCATAAACGTTGGTTTGTTTATCTTTAAATGAAGGCATTCAATTCCTTCCAGTTCTAAAATTCTGCGCATTGATCAATTTGAACAACCTATTCATTTGTTAAAACCCGTGGTTATTGACTTTCTGTACTACAAATTGAGGAACACCTAGTCAATCACAAATCCTCTATAATCAAATTATTTGCTTGCACAGGGTGAGGGTTTTTCCTTAGGAACTATTGCTTGGAACTTTTATAAGCACTCACTTAACCTTAGCTAAATATAGAGGAAGAACCAACCAATCAAAAATCCCCAGCAGTTGAACTTCCAGAAATAAAATCTCAGCATGTTTACTACGTCCAGTTACATTCCACAAGTCCCTGTCTCTCCTCCTTCTATAAGGTTAAGTTCAAAGGGCAGCCCACTGAAAACTCAGGCTGGCTTTGGGGGGAGGAAGTCTTTTCTCCCAGGAAATACTACTAGAGGAGAAGGCATATGACTCTATAGCCACCTCTGCGTTTCTTTCTTCAGTGGAAACAAACTGCAGACTTTGTGTCTGTGGGATTTCCATGGTTGGGTCTACTTGACCTTCCATAGCACTTCCTTCAAGGCTTGAGTGTTCAGCTTGACTGAGTTTAGCAGCAACATAGTGAATAACCACACCGAGACCTCCCACTGGAGGATGAAATTCTGGGGTTTCTGTATCATTTTAGATTTTATTTCCCTTTTACCAGTGTTAAAAGACAGACCTAAATTATTGGATTGAACTAGAATTTCTTGAGTCATTGTGCAAGGGAGCTTACACTAATTCATAGAAATGATGAAATTTAAGAATAGTCCCAGGGCTGCAAACTACTGCAGGTGGTTCCCCAACACAGGAAGAGCAATGAACCAAAGGAGGTTCCACCAACATGTTTCCTGAATATTTTTTACTTAATCTGATCCAAATTTCTATTTTTAATAAATTTCCATTAGTAGAATTCCCCCTCTCCTTACAAACTAGAAGTGAAAACGTATAAAGGGGCTGTTTATCCTTCATCTGGGGCCCAGAATTTGGAAGCAGCTTCTCCTCTGGGTCGGCTGGCTTTAGTGCCTGCTCATTCCCTTGCAACATCACCCATACCACATTCCAAATTTCTACGACACTATATTTCCATTTCATTTTTCCATAAGCTTTTTGAACCCTGCTGTATTTTTCACAGGAAGGAGAGAATCCATTGAGATAAAGACAAGCAGTATCCCCATTTGCTAGTTACCCACTTAGTCATTTAATCCGGAGATTAAAAAAAGAGCCGATTTTATGCTAGGTTGGTAGCCAAACCACTGAATTGGAATACATGAAAGCAAACAGAACATGCATTCTGTAAAGTAATTTTATATATTCTTATCTTACAGTTTCACTGTGTTTCTAAATTTCAAAAGTGGATAGCCCACTGTTCTCACATACACAGACAGATATTGGGCTGTGTGGGCACTGTGCTGTTATTTTAATTCAGATCCTGTACCTTAGTGAGAATCTTCCGAGCTGCTCTCTTTAAAGCAAGTGAATTAGCAGACTAATTTCTTCCTTAAGATATTTGCTTATATACCATTAGGAACACTTCACAGAAACAAAACCTGAAATAGAATTTTAACAGAAATAAATAAGTAAATAATGGAAAAAAGAAAATTTTAGTGTCAGAAAAACACTGCTTAATAAATGTAAGACGAAATGAAAGGGTTTTCCTGAAGTATGCATTTTACACATAAACAGATCTTCAACACTCTCCTCTGAGATTGTTTCAGGATTTTACCACGTTCTCTTTAAACTTAAAGTTTATTCTTTGAAAAATTGGACAAAAGGATAGAATTTTGAGCCTGGAAAGAATATTTTGAGATGTTTTCTACTTGATTATAAGACTTCATTCTTACGGGACTAAGAAAGATAAAAAATGGTGAAGGCAAGTTTTCTTTAAACCTCTAAAGATTAATGTTGAACTGAATTATTAGTATATATTTATATTTGACATGAATGTAGAATGAAAAAATAGTCTTAATAAAATACTTAAATTTAATAAGCTTTGAGGTGTCAAAACGTGGCACCATATAAATGTATTTATTAATTTGGTTATTTAAATTTTCTTACTTCCTTTCTCAAAATTTGAAATGATTTGCAACATACAAATTAAGACTTCATGCCATCTTTATATCAAGGAAAATATTAAATAGCTGGTTTTTCCATGTTTATAAAATCCTGACTAATAGGATCTCTTGTCAGAATTTTAAGATTAATTTCAGTTGGTATGCCTGTGTAAAGCAGTTACCATGTACCAGGAATGGTGGAGATAAGAAAATGACCAAACATATTGGATACATGATTGATGTTATTAATGCAATCGTCATATACCCTAAAGGGAAGATTGGCCATGTTTTTCTTTGGCATTTTGTTTGTTTGCTTTTTGGTGGGGAAGGATTATGTGTTGTTTGCTTTATTTTTTTCTGATCTTGTTGGTTCTGATTTTTTTTTTTGGGTCAACATATGACCACTAAAGTAAACCAAAGTCATTCATAACTCAGGGATGGATTCTGGGCTCCCACATAATTCTAGCCCCAATCCAAGAACAGTTAGTTGTTGTAATATGGCTCTGCTCCATACTCGTCTTCATGAAGGTTCACTGAAAATGAGTGTGCTACAGCAAGTGTGGTGAACAAAGCAGATGGTGCGCAGCTATCAATTTGGAAGTGTCTGGGGTCTTAAAGTCTTATATTCAAATAAGCAGCCATCTAAGTGAGGCGTCAACTAAGTCCACACAGAAGAAGTACACCAGCCTGTCTGATGCAAACATGGCAAAAGCAAAATCCAAATATGATTAAGGGAAAAGTATCAGAGTTCAAATTGTGAACACAATTTGTCGAAGGCTATGGGGGATGGTGAGAACACAAAATCCAGCTGCAGAGTGTCTAGAGGGAGTAACTGATGCAATGGTTTATTGGGAAGTGGTGAAGGGGATGGGAATTTTGGAATTTTGGTGACTATTGCACAATCTTTATTGATATGATTCAATTATTGAATTGTATGTTAATTATTGCTCAATAAAACGGATTTAAAAATAAATAGTTCTCAAACCAAACTCACACTTTTAATTATATCATATATGCAGTGGTGCAATTCAGGCAGTTCACACAGTTTCAGGGGAACTGATACCTCATTTTTTGTTTTGTTCAAGGAACAAGTTGTTAAAAATGGAGCTTGCAATCAGAGTTCTCTCTAAGGTGGCAGCTGGGCACGTGTCCAATGTGGAAATCACAAGCTGAGATTCCTTTTTGCTTGTTTGTTTTAGTGGAGACTGGATTTTATTAAGGCAATACAGTTGAGACATCAGAAATGCTTTCTGACAGGCTAAAGAGGGCCGGAAGGTGGAATGACATTCTGAAAGATCTGGAGAAGAGACCTTGGTCTCCTTCCATCACCAAGGGAGGCCAGCAGGTATAGGCAGGTAGAATGGTGCACCTCTCCACTGCTGGTATGCATCCCTAATCACCATTCTCCATACTCAAACTCAACCACATACAAAATGAGCTTGCTCTTCAATGGTGGCTGGAAGGGGGAGCACAGGGGTCGGGGTGAGGAGCTTTAGAAGCACAAAGTCTTGCACTTGGCACAGGCCTCCTGGATCTGAGTCTGCAGCTAGAAGTCTACGATCGGGATTATTGGGGACTTCATGGCTTCGCTCCCATCACAGGTCTGTTGCACTCTGTGTTGTTAGGTATGTGGGTCCCAGGATATGGACCCTTAAAGAAGAGGGGGCTGGACTGATGGATAATAATGCATCCTTCTCACTTTTTAACAGAGAGCTATTCATCTACTCTGCGTTAGGATCCCTATTAGACTTGGGTTATCTGTGTGGTCTCTCTCTCTCTCTCTCTCTCTCTCTCTCTCTCTCTCTCTCTCTCTCTCTCTCTCTCTCACTCACACACACACACACACACACACACACACACACACACACACACACATTTTTGGTGTTTATCTATACAAGATAGAATGGGCAATCCCATGAGAACAGCAATGAAATGGAAAGGTGGGGGGGGTGTGGGGGTGGCGGGAGCAAAGGTGGGGGCGGGATATCAAGGTGTTCAAGAAGAAATAAAATGTTTTTAAACTGATGTGGTAGCAATTGTACATCACTGCCTGTGTGATGATATGTTATGATATCTGTATGAGCTTCCAATAAAATGATTAATTAAAAAATTTTTAAAAAGAAGAGAAAAGTGGCTATGCTGTAGGCCACGGTGCCCAGGGCAGAGTAGCCAATGGTCACCTGTCGATAGGCGGGCAGTGGCCACAAGACCTTCCTGTAGGTCAGGGACAGCTCCAGGCCCAGGGTCAGGGCCATCCAGGTGGAGCCCAGATTCCCAAGCCCCCAAAGCCACTGTGCTAGCTTGTCATGGTCCCCACTGTTCAGATCACCAAGCTCAGCTCCACTCCTTGGTGATTCTCATTAGTCTCAACCTCTGCATTCAGCATTCAACCTTCCTCCTCCTTTCTTTAACGCTCATCTGTGCAACAGTATATTCTTTCATCTTCACCATAGTATATTCTCCATTGGAATAAAACACTAGATAGAGCTATGCTTGTAATATTGATTTATTCATTTACTACAACCTAGTTATACTTCTGATGAAATACTATATTTTTATTAAATACTTTTATTGGGGGTTCTTACATCTCTTATCACAATCAATACATTCATCCAATGTGTCAAGCACATTTGCACATATGCTGCCATCATCATTTTCTAAGCATTCTCTTCCTACTTGAGCTGATATCAGCTCCCCATTTCTTCCTCCTTGCTCCTCCACCTGCCCTCCTTCACAAACCCTAGATAAGGTGTAGATTATTATTTTCATATCTTTCATCATCGTCCATCAGCCCTCATCCACTTTTCCATTGTTCTTCCCCCTGGGAGGGGGTTATAGGTTGATCCTTGTGATCAATCCCCCCTTTCTTCCCCTACACTCTCCTAATGCTTCTGGTATCTCTACTCTCATTGTTGGCCTTGAGGGGTTTATCTATCCTTCAGAGGTTTATCTATCCCTGTGTTGCAGGCTTTTATCTGTAACATTGTGCATATTCTGGTCTAATCCTACTTGTAAGGTGGAATTGAGATCATGATAGTAAGTGGAGGGGGGCGGGAGGAAGCACTGAAGAACTAGAGGAAAGTTGGGTGTCTCATTGGTGCTATACTAAACCCTGACTAGCTCATCTCTTCCCTGTAACCCCTCTGTGAAGGGATGTCCAATTGGGCATTGGGTCTACACTCTACATCCCCACCCCCCATTCACATTGGGTATGATTTTGTTTTAGGTCTTAGATGCCTGATACCGTATCCCATTGACACCTCATGATCACACAGGCTGGTGTGCTTCTTCCATATGGGCTTTATTGAAGCCATTAAGACCCCAGGCGCTGCATCTTTTGATAGCCAGGCACCATCAGCTTTCTTCACAATTTGCTTATACACTTATTTTGTATTTTGTCGGGAAGGTAAACATCACAGAATGCCAGATTATTAAATCAAAAGTGTTTTTGTGTTGAGGGAGTACTTGAGTTTAGGCCAAATGTCCATCTGGAACCTTAATTCTTTTTTTAAGTCATTTTATTGGGGGCTCATAAATTCTTACCACAATCCATCCATTCATCCATTGTGTCAAGCACATTTGTACATTTGTTGCCATCATCATTTTCAAAACATGTTCTTTCTACTTGAGCCCTTGGTAGCAGCTCCTCATATTTCCCCTCCCTCCCTGCTCCTCCTCCCTCATGAATCCTTGATAATACATGAATTATTATTATTATTATTTTGTGATATCTTGCCCTGTCAAAAGTCTCCCTTCACCCACTTTTCTGTTGTCCGTCCCCCAAGGAGGAGGTCAACATGTAGATCCTTGAAATTGGTTCCCCCTTTCCAACCCACCTTCCTTTTGCCCTCCCAGTATCAGCACTCTCACCAATGGTCCCGAAGGGATCATCCACCCTTGATTCCCTGCGTTTCCAGTTCCTGTCTGTACCAGTGTACATCCTCTGGTCTAGCCAGACTTGCAATATAGAATTGGGATCATGATAGTGGGGTGGGGTGGGGGGGGGAGAAGCATTTAGGAACTAGAGGAAAGTTGTATATTTCATTGATGCTACATCTCACTCTGACTGGTTCGTCTCACCCGAGACGCTTCTGTAAGTGGATATCCTGTGGCCTATAAGTGGGCTTTGGGTCTCCACTCTACATCCCTAACCCCAATTCACATTGGGTATGATTTTGTTTTAGGTCTTAGATTCCTGATACCTTATCCCATTGACACCTCATGATCACACAGGCTGGTGTGCTTCTTTCATGTGGGCTTTGTTGCTTTTGAGCTAGATGGCAGCTTGTTTATCTTCAAGCCTTTAAGACCCCAGATGCTATATCTTTTGATAGCTGTGAACCATCAGTTTTCTTCACCACATTTGCTTATGTAACCATTTGTCTTCAGTCATCATATCATGGAAGTGAGCACACAATGATATGATTTTTTTTGTTCTTTGATGTCTGATAACTGATCCCTTCAGCACCTCCTGATCACGCAGACTGATGTGCTTCTTCCATGTGGGCTTTGTTGCTTCATTATTTTTCATCTTACACTGACCGATGTGTACCTTCACCCACTTTTCTGTTGCCCATCCCGCAGGGAGGGTGGTTATATGTAGATCATTGTGATTGGTTCCCCCTTTGTCCCCCACCTTCCCCTTTTCCTCCTGATATCTCTACTCTCATTATTTGTCCTGAGGGGTTTATCTGTCCTGGATTCCCTGTGTTTCCAGCTCTTTTCTGTACCAGTGTACATCTTCTGGTCTAGCCGGATTTGTAAGGTAGAATTGGGATCATGACAGTGGGGGGGATGGGGATGAAATATTAAATAATTAGAGGAAAGTTGTATGTTTCACGCAACTTTAATTTTTAACATATAGATATGGGTACATAGTTCTATTCCCCTTTTGTTTTATATATATATATATATATTTACATATGTACACACCTGTATTTAGACCTCTATAAATGTCCTTTGCCTCCTGGTTCTTTCCTCTATTTCCTTTTACTTTCCTCTTGTTTGATCTGCATTCAGGTTTAGTAATTCCTCACTGCTACATTGCCCTTGATTAAGCCCCACTAGGCATCCTACGCCCTTCTCTTCATTGGTTTTAGTTCACTTACTGTTCCCTTGTCCCTGGATGGTTTCTCCCCTTCATTTCTCCCACTTCCCTTTTTCCATATGCCCCCCCAGAGCCATTGGTCCCATTCTTCTCATCCCTGTATTGTTTATCCCTCCTATCTTATCTGGATACAAATGCAGAGACATTGATAAGAACAAAAACCAGGCAAAGCCAAACAAAACAACAAAGGAAGTCAAGACCAACAAAACTAAAAAAAGACAAATATAAAACAACAAAAAGAAAGCCACTGATAAACATGGAAAAGCCTATAAATAGTTCAAGGTCTGTTTTTTGGGGCCTTTATGAGCGTCTTCCAGTTGAGTCTGATGGGGTGCCACACTCTGTCTCCAAAGTCTATTTTGGGTATTCCCTGGGGACTTCATTGCTCTGCTTCCCCTGCTGCTCTGCTGCATGCCCCCAGAGGCTGGCTTGGATGTGCTGAGCTCATGGCAGGCACAATTCCCGCTGTGTGTCTCTAGTGTTTTCCCCCATGGTGCTATGGGTCAATGAGGAATGCTGTGTCCCATGGTGGGGCCGGCCCTGTGGTTATCTCCGTGCATTGCTTTTCTGAGCAGGAACATTGTCCTCAGGGTTTAGTGGGACATGATGTGCATCACTCTTTTCTTTTTTTCCCCCTATGCCCCCTCATTGGCTCCTGTGTGCTCTGACTAGCCCAGTCCCTCTTCCCCTTTTCTTGCGCTGTAGTGTCAGTGCTGTCCTCTGAAGTGAATTCTTCTTGGGGGGAGGGTGGTGCTGTACACTTAGTTGGTAATAGGGCCGGCCCTTCAGACCTCTCTATCGGGTCCCTGCTTCATGTCAGTGTGTTGCGTTCTTGTTTTGGAGCCCCGACTTGCAGTCTTATGTCTCTTTCCCTGTGGAAATACAATCAACACCCTCCCCCTGTGAGTTTGTGCCCTGTCCCCCCAGCTACCCACACCTTTTCCATCTTACCTTTTAATGGCCTATCATATGTATCCCATATGTATCCCTGAGTTTAGTCTGCCCCCTACCATATTACCTGGGCCTCACCCCAGGGAAGTATGTATACAGCATCTTCTTCCCTATGCCACTTTAAAGATCTGTCTTTATACCAGTATCACACTGTTTTGATCACTATGGCTGTATAAATATGTGCTAAAGTCAGGTAGAGCAAGCCCTCCCACTTTGTCCTTCTTCTTGAGGAGTTCTCTGCTAATTCTGGCCTTCTTCCATCTCCATATGAAGTTGGTAATCAGCTTTTCCAATTCTTTTAAGAGCAGTGATGGTATTCATATCGGGGTGGCATTAAACTTATATAGTGCCTTGGGCAGAATTGGCATCTTTACTATATTGGGTCTTCTAATCCACAAGCATGGTATATTCTTCCATATATTGAGGTCATTCTCGGTTTCTTGTAATAAGTGTTCTGTAGATTTCCTCATACAAATCTTTTGTTTGTTTGTTTTAAATCAGGTATATAACTAGATATTTCTATTTGTGCTTGACTACTGTAAAGGTTACTACCTTTTTAATTGCCTCTTCTGTGATCTTGTCTGATGTGTTTAACAGTTAGAGTACAGGCCTATAGTACTATGCAATTATTCTTTTGATTTCATTAAGGTCCATTGCAATGTCCTCTGTTTCATCCCTCATCCTTGCTTTTGAAATTTGTTCCTTCCTTTCTAAGATTAGGCTTGCCAGCTGACTTTCAATTCTGTTAATCCTTTCAAAGTACCAACTTTTAGCTGCATTAATTTTTCCCGATAGTTTTCTTGTTTTCCCTCTCCTGTATCTCAGCTTTGATTTTTATTATTTATTTTCTTTTGCTATTAGTAGGGTTGTTCTGTTTGCTCTCCTCTAATTGGTATAAGTTTTATGCCAGCATATCAGCCATAAGCAACATATATGCTGCTAAAAGGTGAATAAAAATTTTGCGTAAATGTGGGAAGCTATGAGATATCCTTGGGGAAATGAAACTGCAACACTAAAGAAAGAGACATAATGGAAAGGGAAATCATAATTGCTGACTTAAAAGTTTTTAAGTCAAAATTTATCAGACTTTGATCTCAAATTGGAACAAATGTTGACGACCCTGATACTTCAACTGAATTAATCTTGGTGTACATATTTCTACCATTAAAAATAGAACCAAACTTAAAGTCATTCTTTTACCTATCTGCTGTAGAACAAATAACTTAGTAGGTTATTTGTAAATAAATAATTTAAATGTAAAAGATAGACAGAAATGAAAATTATTAAGTAATTAGGGTTTATTAAGAGATTTTTCAAGAGTTAGGATTAAGAATTAATTTTTTTAGGTAATAAGTGTGTATTTTGATTTTATCATTCTAAACTTCTTAATGATTTAGAAGTATATGAAATTGTCACTTATAAACCACAATCCTTCATTGGATTGGCTAGTTACTTAAGGAAATTTTGTTTCTCCATACGTAAGTTGAATTATAATATTCCGACAATAAGACAAACATATATACACATATACAAACTCTACACATAGAACTACAGTAGGTGAGAGTGTAGTACATTCCTGGCATACCAATTCTGACCTAATATTCAGAGTATAAATCAAAAGTTTTGATTTTTTTTAGCTATGGGGTTTTAACTTGCCCCAGGTATGGTCATTATTTCAGTATTTCAATTGGATTTCTTAATTTATGGTAAAAGAATGCATTCAAAGTTTTAAAACCTAAGGTATAGTATTTTAATACATTAAAATATAGGTGATGATTTTGTTTCACCTAACACCCTTTGAAAATTTATAAAAATTTACGGAGGGAAATATTGCACTATGTTTTTTGTAAGCCATCTGGACATTACAAATAAATCTGAATAGCTTAAAATATTCTCATTTTCTTCTGCCACCACCCTCAATTGTGGAAAAATACAGTAAAATATTTTGAAGTTCTTGAGATGATTCTGATGATCAGTAAAGTTCAGGAAATCCTGAATTAAAGTATCCAAATTATAATTCAAGAAACCTTTGTGGGAAAATGATTATTTTCTTGGTTGCAAAATCAAAGAGTAGTAGTTTGAACCCATCTAGTAATTAATTCCATGAAAGTTCCATTCAGCAGCTGCATGAGAGAGAATGATAAATTCCCATAAAACGCATCTAAGAAACTTTATGGTACAATTCTACCTTATGATACGGTGTTGCTTTGACACTCTATAACCCAACAAAAATAAACATAGTAAAATATATGTAATACATTAACAATGGAAAATAATGAATGCTTGATCTTTATTAAATAAAAGTACACAGATGAAATGAACACACCGGTCACTGTATCGATAAGAACTGCTCAAGGCACAACCATTTCAGGATGTAGCATATGATTAAATATAGATGGCATGCAGGAAGACATCCAAGTAGTATTTAAGGTATTGGCAAAAAGTAGACTCTAGAAGTTCACAGGATGCCAAATTAGTTGCTTCAACAAGTGTCAACTTGTCTGTACCAAGAAATTTGGAAAACAGCTGCCTGAAGAACCAACCCCTGGAAAGGATTTGTTTTTGTCCCCATTCCAAATAAAGGTGATCCAACAGAATGTGGAAATTATCCAGTAATATCAGTAACATCACACAAAAGTAAATTTTTTGAAGATAATTTTAAAATGGTTTCAGCAATACATAAACAGGTAACCTCCGGATATGCAAGCAAGATTCAAAAGAGGATGGAGAATGAGGGATGTCATTGCTGGTGTCAGAAGGATCTTGGTTAAACACAGAGAATACCAGAAATATGCTTACCTTTATTTTATTGACTCTATAAAAGTTTTAAACCATACTGATCATGCTAAAGTATGGGTTATATTATTAGCCCTTGGATCACACCGGCTGGTGAGCATCTTCCATGCAAACTGACGCCTCACTTAGATGACTGCTTGTATGAGACAAGTCTTTAAACCCATAGATACTATTCTTTCTGATAGCCAGCACCATCTGGTTCCTTCACCACACTTTTCTATAGCACCCATATCTTCAGGGATCTCCTCATGAGTGCAAGCATCAGGCAGGGCCAAGTCATAAGAAAACCCAAATCTGAAGGAAGGAATGCTATTAGATTTTTGTTAGGGTCTCGTCCAGCGAGACCCTCACACGGTGACCCGGAGGGGCAACGAACCTGGATGGAAGAAAGAAACAGAGACATGGGGCAAGACAAGTGCTGATCAAGCCCATTTATTTTGCCAAAAACTCTGGGTATATATTCACAACAGAGAAGGAAGTGGGAGGCACATATTCCAATGAAGCACACTGTGTAACAACCGCACGCTGTACAACAACCAATCAGCCACATGTTCCCAATAAGGTACAAAGGGTGCGCAACAGTACTCAAAGACATCTGTGGTGACGTCCACATGCAAATCAAGGCTTACCGGGTGAACTTATCACGATGTTCCTAATATGGTATATCTGCAGTTCAATGGGTGCTCAGTACTTTGACTAATGGCAACAAGGTCAGTTATCGGAACTGCTCATGCTACTGAGCACATAGTTTGGAATGTGGGGGCGAAGTTGGGCAGGAAACAAAGCCTTGCTGTTAGAAAGCGGCCAAGTTTCTGCTACGTGTCTGAGGCCAGGGTCTTAATGGCTATCGGCTTCCAACAGGTCTTCCTTTTTTTGTTTTATGTATTTAGAAAATGAGAGATTCCCTTAGGGA